>NC_080590.1:62491666-62792250 GCF_029962835.1 Magnolia sinica | reverse complement strand
GAGTCCCTTAACGCTATCAACAATCGTCTGACGACTATTGAAGCGCACAATAAAACCATCATGACTCAATTGACCGTGACCAATACGCGTATCGATCGGCTTGAAGGCTCCCTTCAGGCGAACCCCGACATTGAGGAAGATGTCCAATCACAAGTCGATGATCAAATTGAAGGAGTTGAGACTATGCCACTTGCAATTAATAGCCGTGCCTTAAGCCAAATTGTAGAAAGTGATGATTGGCGCATGAATTCAATTTTCCACACTTATGCCAAGTGTGGTGACAAAAACTGCTAGGTGATCATTGATAGTGGTAGTTGCATCAATGTGGTATCTGCTCGCCCCATTGACCGCTGGTATGCTAGTCATTCCTCACCCTCAGCCCTATCGAGTCTCATGGGTTGATGCATCTTCGATTCCAGTTTCTCAATATTGTCCCATTTCCATCCAATTTGGTTCCTATACGGACACATTGTGGTGTGATGTTTTGCCTATGGATATAGGCCATATCATTTTAGGCAGGCCTTGGTTGTATGATAGGGACGCAACACTGTTCGGTCGCTCGAATACGTGTTCGTTTCTATATGGAGGCAAAAGGATTGTCTTGAAGCCTCTCCCACCCAAAAGCACCTCGGAAAAAGAGGACGTCAAGAAACGTGGTCATGAAGGTGTGACAAAACTACAACTTGAGTCTCTTCCTATAGTTAATGCCCAAGAGTTTGAAAGAGAGACAAACTGATATGACGTCGTACGCCCATATGACAAGTGAGATCACATCTAAGGTTATTATGGAGATGCCATCTGAGGTTACACCTGAAGCTAGTGTAGAGTTACCATATGAGGTGAGTCCGGAATGGAGGAGTCCAGTGTTGTTATTCCAGAGGGCATACCGAATGAACTTACACCCGTGCGGGACATTCACGCATTGACTCTACCTAACTTTCATCACGATCAAATGAGTACTGGGGAGGAAGTGGATTTAGAAAGACGAGTAGATGAGCCTAGGACCCCTATAGATTGCATACCCATATCTGTGTTCCATAAGCCTTCAGAATATACACATGCATCTACACAACATATGCATGACTTGCATGTGTAGATTAGAAAAAGAATCAAAACAAGTAATGAAACATACAAAATGATTGCTGACTCACACCATAGGTTTAAAGAGTTTGTTATGGGTGATGAAGTCATGATTAAAATACGTCCAAAAGGGTTTTCACAAAGAACCATAAAAAATTTACAAGCTCGTAACACTAGATCATATAAAATCTTGAAAAGACTGGGTTCGAATGCATACTTGATAGATCTTCCACCTAACATGGGTATCAGTTCCACATTTAATGTAGAAGATCTTGTACCATTTCATAGACATTCCCCTAACCCTCATATGAAATTTGATGATGATGCCCCCGACTTGTCCCACAACCCATGGCCATTACCTGGCCCCTCTTCTTAACCTTTACCATCCATACCATCCATACCTACAAGAAGAGAGGAGATAGAGGATATTTTAGATGAACAAGCAATTTCCACATGACATGGCAGTTACTAGGAGTACCTTGTCAAGTGGAAGGGCATACCAAAATTAGACAGTACGTGGATCACAGAGGCAGAGCTTCAACAACGAGACCTAGATCTCTTTGAGCATCACCGCAGCTTTATTTCGCCAGAGGCGAAATCTTCTCAACCGAGGGGAATTGATGGGGATATCAGAGGACCTACTCAGATGTACCAGAGACGGAGACGACTATCCACATTAGCGTAACTTTCTTTGTGGACGAGAGACGAGTTCCAGATGGGGCCTGCTAGGCCATTTTGAAGACCCCACATGCATTGGACGTGCATCAGGAAGACTCCACCTTAGGATGATACATGTGAGCTGCTTAGGAGATCATTTTAGTTATATGATTTCTATTTCGTGTCAATCCAACCGTTGGATCTTGTCGATCAGGCCATTGGGCCACCGGATCTTTTAGATCTGGATCCCTTGGAATTTGATCTTGCTTTCTTTATGTTTTTTGTTATTTTTAGGATTTATTCGATGGTTGAGATTGATAATAAATATTTTAGTTTTCTTATTTTGGACGATGGGCCACTTCACTTAAATGAGTGGCATAGTTGTAATTATGCTGAATTTTTAATTCCGAAATTTTATAATAAAAGCATCGGGGGTGGAGATCCAACCCTATTGGATTTTGTGATAAAAAATGAAGAAGAGAAAAGCTCTTGCTTTCTTCTCCCATATTCATATGATTTGAAGATACTTCCAAACGATTTGAAAGGAAGATTGGTGCGAGGCTAATATTCATCAATGGAGGTGCGACATCTCCTCTATCCCCACTCCATCTTCTCTTTTCTCCCCCATCCAGGTATTTTCTTCAGTTTCTTCATTTTCTCCATACCAAATGTTCGTATTCTCTCAAACCCTACTTTCTCATACCCATTCACAATCCAAACCCTAACCGACCTAAACCCATCCTCCCACGCCACACGTGTGACCGTACGGCCACACGTGTGTATCCCACTTGCCCCCTTTTGGTTTCCCATTATCATTATATCAAAACCCTTTTCTTCCATCCCCAAAACGCAACCCTAAACCTAAAATCCCAACTTTCCTAGATTTTTTCCAATTTCTAAAAAAACCCTAATTCCAAAATTCTCAATTCCCATGAACCCTAATTCTTCAAATTTCATATTTTCCCCTTCCTAACCGTAATCATAAAACCTACAAATCTATCCCTTGAGTGTGGAACATGCCTATGCTAAATTGGAAGTTTTATCCTTCTATCGAGCCTAGTTTTAATTGATTTATGTGATTTCTTAGCATGCGGGCATGTGATTTAGGTTAAATCAGATTTTATTTCATATTATTTATTCTTAATTACTTGGTGGATTGGCATCTTTTGTTAATTGAATTACTTTATGGACTCTTTCATAATCTCCACGTTGCATCAAAATCATGTGTCCTGCATCATTTTCTAAGCATACGGTTAAGGCCCTCAACAACAACCAGGAAAAGGAAGGGGGAGAGAGGATCTCCCTATCTAAGGCCTCTTATGTCTTTGAAAAAACCTTTGGGCGATCCATTAATTAGGATTGAAAAATGAGCCAAAGACATGCATGCATGGATCCAACCACGCCATTTTGACCCAAAGCCAAGGCGGAGCAGAATATAATCAAGGTAATTGCAACCAATGTGGTTGAAAGCATTTTTTACATCAAATTTACACACCAACCCACCTTAACCTAGTTTGGACCACGAATGAATGCACTCATGAGCTACAATAGTGCAATCTAGAATTTTCCTGTTGGTGAGAAAAGTCCCCAGGGATTCAGACGACACATTGGAGAGGACGAGTTTTAAGTCTAGAGGCTAAAAGTTTTCCTAGAATTTTGTAGGGAGAGCCAAGTAGATTAATTGACTGGAAATCTTTGAGATCAACCGCTCCCTTAACCTTAGGAATGAGGGTTATGAAGGAAGCCCCCATTACCCTGGAAATATATCCGTTTTGTAAAAACTGAAAGATGAAATCAATAACGTCTTTTTTCAAAACTACCCAAAAATGTTGGTAGAACGCTAGAGGAAAGCCATTGGGACTATGGGCCTTGTCTCACCCCAGGGAAAAGATTGTAGCCCTGATCTCATCTTCAGAAAAAAGGACATTCAAGAACGAATTTTCGTCAGGCGTGATTTGATCAAGTGTAAATTGTCCAATTTGGGTCTAGACTAATGTTTAGCCGAAAGTAATGATGAATAAAATGACGTTATATGATTGCATACTTGATCTTTGTCCTCAATTGAAGAACCATTGAAGTTAATGGAACTCATCTTGTTTGATATGCTCTGGAGCTGGCTATGTCATGGAAGAAACGAGTGTTTTTGTCGCTTGCCTTTAACCACATGGATTGAGATCTTCGCCTCCATTTTATCTCCAATTGTCTGGTTGTAAAGGCATATTGGATTCTGTGTAATTCTTTAAGGGTTTTATCCTCAACTGAGAGGGGGCCAGATTCCTCCTGCACATTTAGAAACTGAATAGCCGAGAGGGAGATAGAGGCAACAACCTCCAGGTCATCTCGAGCTTCCCTTCTCCATTTGATTAAATCCAATTTGAGGGAGTGGAGCTTACGACTCAGGACAAAGTTGGGGGAGCCAAAGAGCGAATAAGATGACCACTAGTTGGCAACCATATTTGAGAAACCTTCTATTTTGAACTAAGAGATCTCAAATCCAAACGGCTCTGGGCACCAACTTTCCTCCATAGAGTCTGGGAGTATAGGACAATGATCGGATATAGGTTTAGGGCGACATCGTTGTTGACTATCGGGAAGACATCAAGCTAGGATGGAGAAACAAGAAACCCATCCAGCCTAGAAAGGATGGGAGGGTTCTGATTGTTGGTCCAAGTATATTTAATTCTTAAGAGAGAGAAATCAATAAGGTCATTGGACTCGATCCAATTTGCCAAAGATCTCATACTATGAGTTATTGAACCCCCTAGGCAACTCTAACATTCCCCAATAAACTAAAAACTAGGGAATGAATTCAACTAAACAAGCCATAGGGGAATGTAAGGAATAGCAAAAACATGTGGCATAAACGGGAGATAAACTGACATCAGTGCTAGGGTAAGTAAACTCCTTGCACTTGTTTGTTTTGCTAAAGAAAAAAAAAACCTGGTAAATGCTTTTCCTTTGCAACTATTTGGATTGCAAATCCCCAAAGGGAAACATTTTTCCTTACAAAATTGTCATTTCAAACATCAAATTAGAGGTTCTAATCCTCCCCCTCCCAAATCTTCCCCGTTACCCTCATGAAGAAAAATGCTAAACCTCCTTTAAAAGAGTACTTTGAGTTCTAGCTTCTAAGATGACATTTTACACATACATTTTACCAAAAAAATAAAATAAAAAAGGAAAATCTAATGAATCTCTTTCTTTCAATGTGTAGGTGGGTCCTATGGGGGATTCTACCTCATTATCATAAAACAATTGCATAGGTGGATTCACCGCAAACCTCATTTCCTGTAACAAATTCTTGATGCACATTAACTCATAAGTAATATATGCCATTGCTCTATATTCTGCTTTAGCACTTGATCGGGCTACAACGCTTTGATTCTTAGTCTTCCTCATGACTATTTCCTCCCACAAACGTGTAGTACCAAATAGTTGAACACCTGTCTGTTAAAGAACCTGCCCAGTAATACAGGGGCATTTTCACACCGGGCTCGAGTAGGGTGGCTTGTGGGATGCAGGGGGCACACTCGGGGTGGGCGGCCTGTGTGAGGCGGGTGGCTCATGTGAGACGGAAACCATGTGATGTGGGGCCCACGAGGGGGGTTCGGCCAATGACTTAACTCATGGGATGTGGCACTTTGAATATGAGACAAAGGGATTGATTCACCATACTCTTCAGTTTGAGCTTTTAGAGCAAGTGATTAGTTGTCCTTGGTGTTTCAAATAGCGCCCGTAGCGTAGCATAGCCGTAGCGCTACGTAGCGTCCCAAATAGCGTAAATCCCCTGTAGCGTACGCTATGGGGGTCGTAGCGTACGCTACAGCTACTTAGTGCGTCACGTCCGTAGTGTAAGCTATAATGTATTTTTTTACTATATTTTTTTATTATTTTTTTCATGTTTTCTTTGTTTCTAATGTTGAGGAACATGACACTTGGATTATACTTGATACTTTTAACCTATGGGATTTTTATTTCTTTTCATAATTGTGACTTGTGGTTTCAATTAGATATTATTAATTAAAGTGGTTTGCTTAGAAAGTTGTTGATGTGATAATTATTTAATTTGGCTTATATATGTGGATTGGCTTTTGATAAATGACAACTAATAACTTTTTTGAACATGCTTATAATTGATAAAATGAATCATCTTTTAGGCATATATATATATATATATTTCACTATTTATTATATTTGTCCTTTTTTTAAATTAAAAAATAAAAGTATCGGGTAGCTTACGCTACACACTACGTATTTACACTACACGCTATAGAGGGCTGAGCGCTACGCATCACGCTACCACTATTTAAAGCACCGGTTGTCCCGCATCACCCAATTTGCAAACACTTTATTTTCAGAGATGGCACATCCTTGCGACCCAAAATCTGTGCACGAACTGTTTCATATTCACATTTTAAGCCATATAAAAACTTGGCCCGCAGGACTCCTCTCGTTGCTGATGTTGCTTCTCTAAATCAATAGTTGTTGACGTTGCTTCTCCAAATCAATAGTAAGGAGTTGATACACATTCGGCTCCTCTGACATTCCCTTAAGTTTCGAATATTCACCCAATGATTTATTTTCTTGTTGAAGCTCAAATATTTCCTCAAATAATTGATACATCCAAGAGATGTTTTTGTCAGATGAATACTTCTCTTGTAATGCATATCACACTTCTTTTGTAGTATTAAGAAATATTACATTTGCACTACGGAAGGTTCCATACTATTTCACAGCCACGTCATAATTTGAGCATTCTTCTAGATCTTTTGATCATACGTGCTAGCACTCTCACTAGGCTTTTCAATGGTCCAGTATTTTAATTTGCCCTTGGCAGTTAAAAACACTTGGATGGATTTGGACCGTTGAAGATAGTTCGTTCCATTTAATTTAATAGAGGATATTAAGACCCTTGAAAAATCATATGGATTTATGAATCCAGTTCTTAAATCACTTTTCTCATACATCTAGTAAAAGGACTAGAATATACTCTGCAAGCTTATACGAACATGGTTGACCTTTCGTGACCAACGAACACCGAACTTGTACGCTTCAAACAGTATATACACCATACTTGAAGAGAATAACCAACCCATAAATTCCACATGTTCCAACACATGAATGGTGATGATCATGAACACCTCATCCCCTTCTCACGCATGATCCATTACAAAGGCTTAGCACACCGAAAAAGGATTTTTCACACAAGAGAGAGACCAACAAATAAAAGAAGGAAAAAGGAATTATAAGATAAAGGGGAGAAAGACGATTAGATTAGCAGCAAGGATGCTCTGGTACCATATAGAATCATAGATTAAAGAGAGAAGAGGAGGAGAGAAGAAAAGAGAGGAGAAAGTTGGGAGGAGAGGAAAAAGAGTTAGGGTTGGACATTCCTACTCTTCCCCTTGGGATTAATAATAAAAAGTAATAAGTACGAAAATACCCTCACTAATAATCTTCATATTCTAAACAAGTCCTAATCCAATATAAACACTAAATATAAAAAAGAAAGAAGCTAGCTGGGTCATACAGTGGGATGGCCCACATCCACATCCATTAGGTGGGCTGTACAACCCACATCCTCATGCATTAACACTTCTGTTGTCGTGTCATGCACTCATGCTTTCAATTAAACATTAATTAAGTAACTAAGAAACTTGTTCATGTGATATGATTTGGATTGAATGTAAGTGGGTTAGCTTTTGATAACTTATTTTGAACATGCTTTTATTGGGAAAAATGAAACATCTTTTTCTAGTTTTTTTTTTTTCCTTTGCTGTTTTCCATATTTATTTGTTTTACTATTTATTATATTTTTCCCCTATTTTTTATATATTAATAATAGAGGTGTTTATGTATTCTTTGCTGTTTTCCATATTTATTTGTTTTACTATTTATTATATTTTCCCCCTATTTTTTATATATTAATAATAGAGGTGTTTATGTAGCTTATGCTACATGATATTTCAGGAATTAAGTAGCAATTTTCAGAGGGTATTCACAACAGTTTATGGGCCATGGGATGATAGTCAAAAGTGTGAGTTCCAGGGAAAGCTAATAGGTGAGAACGAAATGGAATGATCCATGCTAAAAGGGGTGAGGAGAAAACAACTTGGTAATGGAAAATGGACAAAAAATTCACCTTAGATCTTTTTTTAAGGTGATTTTTTTTGAGTTCGAGGGGGCCAACACTTTGGTTGCTAAGGCATGGGAGATTATTGTGCCTCCCAAGGTCCAATCATTTGAGTGGATTGCTATGGCTAACAAGGTTCTCACCATGGTGTGTCGTAAAGGTAAAAGTGGCAACTGTTACACGTTACAGGGTTGTAATGGCCGTAACAGCCGATATGGAAAAAATGAGCTATAACCGCTATTATCGGCTTGTTATGCCCCCTGTAAAGGCCGTAACACACCTATAATGGTCTTTTACAAGGTAGATATAGGTTTTTTGGAATTTTTTTTCAACATTACGATGCAGATACAAGTTTGTTGGTTTTTTTTTTTTTTTCTCAATAAAAAAAGAGACCATAACAGCCATTACGGGGGCTGTAATAGCTGTTATGACCTGTATCGTAAAGGTAACGGTGGTGGCCGTTATGGTCACCGTTACCGTTACGGAATACCTTGGTTCTCACTATTAATAATCTCAAGATGAGGAGCTGCTATCTCAAATATTTGTGTCATACAGAGAGGGCAAGGAATTGGGGGAAGCATCTCTTCCTTCATGTAAAGTTTCTAGAGCTATTTGGAGTCATTTCTTTAACTTCATTGGAGTGTCATCAGCCTCAACAAAATCGTCTTGGACCTCATTGTAGGTTGTGTGCATGGGCCATTTACCTCTTGTGGAAAACTTATTTTGAAAATGATTCCATCCATGATAATGCAGGGGATCCAACATTGATACGACCTCAGTAAGTTGGAAAACCATTTCAAGGAGATTGGACATTTTCCCTGCAGGTTTGAACTATGAAGTGGGGGATGGTTCACGGATAAGGCTTTGGGAATTCTTGGTGCAAAGATAGACCACTTTGTCAGGTGTATGCTAGATTCTCTGGCATCTGCACGGATCAAAGGCAACTATTTCCCAATGCTTCCAAGTTTTGCGGGGGAGTGATGTCTTGGTCTCCATGCTTTCGCAGAAACCTCCATGATGATGAATGCTGAATTCATGGAATTTGCTTACAATCAGAATCGCAATCGGAAAATTTAATGGAATTTGCTAACAATCAGAATCACACATGGAAATTTCTGTTATCCTTTCGTGATGCCAACGGGTGGAGATGGAAGTTTGATCCATCAGGAAAGTTCACTGTTAAGTCCTTTCAGTGCCACCTCAGTGTTGATAGGGAAGGGGGTCAGGAAGCATTTTCGACCATGCTATGGTACTATCCTGGGCCTTTGAGAGTGGGGGTATTTGGGTGGTTAGTTGCCTATGATAAAATCCTTACAATCAACAATTGTCGAAGCAGGAAAATGCTGATTATCAATGGATGCATCTTTTTCCTTAAGGATGCAGAAATGGTGGATCTCCTCTTCATTCACTGTGAGAAGGCTGTTGCAATTTGGAGAAGATGTTGGCCATCTTCAACTTGCCATGGATCATGCCAAGATCAATAGACATTTTTTCAAGCCAGGAATGGGTGAGTCCAAAGCTAAAGGAAAAATCCGTATGGCAACTGTCTCTTCGTTTTTTGGTTTGGTCTCTATTGAAAGAACAAAATGATAACTTTTCACAATAGATCTGCTACTTTGGAAGTTGTATTTTGAAAGGTCAAGATAGGATTATGGGAAGCTTTTTCAGGTTCTTGGATAAACATCCTTTTCTGGGGTCTGTGATGATTTCTCATTCATCCTTTGCTCTAGTTTGCTCCTCCATTCTACAACCACGCCGCCGCCGCCCCCCCCCCCCCCCCCAACGCATTTCTTTCTTAAAAAAATAAAATAAAATAAAAATTGGCAAGTTGCCATTATAAAAGAGTGAAAATAAAAGGGAAGAGGAGAGATTAGAGATTCTAGCTTTGTTTGGCATGAGATGGGTTATGCAGGCTCAGTTGAGGCTTTGGTGCTCTCTTGTTGTCAGGGTATGCATTGTAATTGGATAAGCTCTCTTTGGTAACTTTCTCTCTTGGCAGTTGTGTGGTACTTCTGTAGAGAATGCAACAGTCATATGTTTAATAATTTTAGTGACTCTTCTGCTGCTGTGTTCCATGACACAAAGGGTCAAATTATCTCTTGGGCCATGGGGCTTGGTTCTTTTGAAGGCTGTAAAAGGGCAGGGAATTATGTTAATGTTGTATAAGGCCTGGCTGGGATCCCCGGGATAATCTCTCACACTCCCATGGTTCCTTTAAAAAGAAGAAGAAAAAATAATAATTCTGTTTTGCTTTTTGTTCGGTTTGAATAAAATAGCAATACCATTAGAAGAAAAAAAAACTGCCATCCGTCAGTTTTCTGCTATCGCTTTGTGCTTGTTTGAATACGTTTGGAGGTTATAATAGCTGATTGATCATTCTCAGTTGAGGGCATGGTGTCCTGTATCGGTATCGGTTGGCGTAACGGTGCCCTCCGAAACCGATACGGATACGGGGGCGTAACGGCGATACGGAGGCGTAACGGCGTAAATTTTTTTTTTTTGCCAAAAAAATATGAAAAAATATTGATTAAATCCGGAATATTCTAAGCATTCCAAATATGCATTCATTTATAAATTGGAACATGTTTATGGTGGTGTAACGGTTCACTCTTTGGTGAGAAGTTGTATCGGACTGTCTAATTAATTTTTTAACCAGGTAACTTGAATTTGACTACAAAATTCATATATTTAATTTTTTTTAAATATGTAATTTATATACTTAACAACTTGATATCATTTCTCCCAATAGTTCTTTAAAAAAAAATGAAATTAAATTCAGGTAGATGGCGTTACCAATTTGGGGCTGACTTGGAGGACCAATCTATTCTCCAAATCAGCCTCAAATTCATGTCATTTATTGTCATTATCCCACTTATAAATTGGTGGACATTTATTGGATAGTGAATCATAAAAAAAAATAAAAATCAAAAGGCCCTATTTTAAAAAATAAAAACTCACAAATTAACGATTAAAACTATTTAAGTAATTTGATTTTGGCATTGTGAGTTAGCAATTGCAGTCCATAATTTAATTGTCAAATTTTAAGTTAATATATGTCTCGTGTACAATTTTTTAAGGCTTGAATTAGGAGGGACTCAGATGTAAAGTGCAGCACACGTGTCAAAGTTTTTTGGGCCCCACCCGTGATGAATGTGTTATATCCACAACGTCCATTCATTTTGCCAAATAATTTTAGGGCATGAGCCCAAAAATGAGGCACATCCAAAGCTCAGGTGAATTGCACCATAAAAAAC
This sequence comes from Magnolia sinica, assembly GCF_029962835.1. Lineage (NCBI taxonomy): Eukaryota > Viridiplantae > Streptophyta > Magnoliopsida > Magnoliales > Magnoliaceae > Magnolia > Magnolia sinica. The sequence continues at coordinate 62,781,126 of NC_080590.1, read as the reverse complement.
AATAATAATTAAATGTTCACCGTTAAAAATTTATTGGGGGCTAGAAAAGTTTTAGATCAAGCTGACATGTGTGTTTTCCCTTCATCCACGTCAATGTGACCCAATTAATAGGTTAGATTGAAAATAAACATTACAGTGGACTTTAAGAAAATTTTAATGGTGAGCATTCTATAACCACTTTTTCCTATGGTGTGGTCCACCTAAGATTTGGATATTACTAATTTTTTGAATCTTGACCTAAAATGATGTGGCAAAATGGATGGACGATATGGATAAAAAATATACATCATAGTGGGGCCCAATCGGGTCTGATCAGATTGGATGGAAAATAAACGTTACCGTGTGCCCTACGAATTATTTAACCGTGAAAATCATTATCTCTGTTGCTATTTTTGGTGTGGTCCAGATGATCTCGGGATATAATTCATTTTTTGGGTGGTGCTCTAAAATGATCTCTGAAAATAGACGAACGGTGTAGATGTAATAAATACATCACTGTGGAGCCCATATAACTTTGATCTCCTTTGAACCGTTCGTACAACTCGGAGCTCGAGGAGTGTCAGCGCTCGTCTTTGCGTGACACGTACCTACAGCAGTATTAAAAAAAAAATGGGGAGAGAGGGAAACGAAAAGAAAAAAAGAGGGAAAGAAGAGAAAAGAAAAAAAGAGGGAAAGGGGGAAAGAAGAGATTGAGAGAGAGAGAGAGAGAGAGAGAGAGAGAGAGAGAGAGAGAGGAAGAAGAAGAAGAAGGAAGAGGAGGAGGAGAGCTGCTCGAGAAGAAGAAGAAGAAGAAGAAGAAGAAGAAGAAAAGAAAGGAAAAAAAGGTAAGTTTTTTTTTTTGTTTTTCGTTTTTTGTTTTTTGTTTTTTTTTAGGGCCCGTCACAGCCGTTACAGGTCCGTAACGGCCGTTACGGTCACAGAATTTTGTAACGGCCGTTTCGACCCCGTATCGCGTAACGGGTCCCACCGTTACCGTTACGTATCGGCCGTTACGGCCGATACGTAACCGATTTGGGATACCATGGTTGAGGGATTTCACCATCAAATCATTAAACACAGGAAGGTCACAGAAACCCGTAGGTGCTGCATTTTAGTTTCTGACCATTATAACCTTTATTCTTCTACCCGCTGCATTTATCTTCGTAGAGCACTTAATCAGAATAAGAATCTGGAAACACTAAAATCTTCTTGTATCCATTGCCTTCTCGCAAAATATTAACAATCAAGGAAGACCAGAGAAGGTGTTAATAAATTGTACAGGATTGCGCTACTTCACAATGCGATGCCGGGGGGAATTTAGGCTGAGCACCCACCTTTACACTTCCCACAAAAGGTGGGGCCCATAAAGCCTATAAAAGGGCCTCTCAAGGCTTATTGAAGGAGAATGACACAATCATGCTGATTGCTTATGGATGATTGCCGTTGATTTGGGGGTCGAAATTCTTAAAGTACAACTGTTGTATTTGGAAGATTATAACTGCTGATTTTTTTGGGGTTGAATGTTTGGATTTTTTGCTTAATCTCTGTAGATACAACTGTTGCTACACAATAACTAGTTTTTGGTATTGAGGAAATCTATGTTTGAGACTTGTAGGATTCTATGTTGCCCATAAGGTCTATAAAAGGATTGTTCTTGGATCAATCTTTAATTCTATCTAAATGATCACCAACATCAACAGTTCCAGTTGATATTGCTCTCAGAATATGTCAGTAATTTTTTAAGAGAAACCTTTAATATTGTTGCTTTCTTTTGCTTGAGTTATTCGTGAATCTCTCTCTTGGTACATGTTGCGAATATGTACGATGGTTAAAACCATTGGTTCTTCAGAACTTTACATGACACACTATTGGCCAAATCTAACATTGCTTGGACAACCCTAACCCTTCAGCTATGTGCGTGTGTGGATTTTTATTTATTTTTTTAACCATCTATTTACCTTCCTCAAAAGTCCTACAACCAAATTGCTAGGATTGTCCAATCAGTGTGACTTTTGCACTCTGCCCATCTAAGATGTGGTGCAGGTGATCAGCCTGGATTCTCTGCACATGTGCCACGTGCACAAAATCCAGTCACCAACATATGCATTTAACACATTAATTTGTCTCATTCTTCAATGTGTAATTTCATACGTGTATAATTAGAAATGAATACATTCAAGGGAACTTAGTAGCAGCAGCAACAGGTAATAAGATTAGGGAAAGTAGACTTAGATGGTTTGGTCATGTGCAACAGAGACGAAGAACTGCGCCATTTCGGAGTGAGCTGGTACAAGTTGAAGCCTCTAAAAGGACAAGGGGAAGGCGCAAAGGGATACAGGTGGAGGTAGTAATACAAGACTCGATGACCTATGGTCTAACTGAAGTTCTGGCCCTTGATAGTGAAATGGTGGGACAGGATTCGTTAGCCAACCCCAATTAGTTGCGATCATTTAGCCTTAATTACCCTTGAACCTGCAATCACCTTTTTCCTTAATCATGTTCCCCTGTTAGTTTCATCAGTGTCTTCATGTTCCCTCATTAGTTTCAACCGGGTGTCCTCTCTAGTTGATGAAGTTGTTATTTCATTTTAATAACATTGATTCAGGAAACTAAGTGGTAGGGATATTTTATGGAATTTATATTCCTCCACCTTTTGGGAATTGCATTATCTTATTCATTGATTGAAAGTTTCAGTGATGTATTTTGAGATTATCCTTAGGTGGAAATTTAAGAAACAAGTTTCATTCACTCTCTCTGTCTCTCTCGTTTTATTGAGCATATTTTGGAAGATATGATGTTTACTTGGTATCTACAATTAGCAGATCCAGCATGCGACAACTTCTTTTGTTTTTAATTCTGATGGCTGATACAGGTGCTGCAGCATCAAGGAACCAGCTAGTGTCAGGGAAAGGAGAATTGGTAGTTAGAGGTACTGAAGGAGCCCGCAGCAAAAATGCTCACATGAAGAGCAGAAATTTCTTGAGCAATATAAAATGTTTTGGGGTGGAATTGTCCCCAGATAACATTGCAGTTGCAATGGTATATTTTGTCCAAGGTGTTTTAGGCCTTTCTAGGCTTGCTGTGAGCTTTTACTTGAAAGATGACCTTCATCTTGATCCAGCAGAGGTGCGTTATGTAAATTTTTTATTACTGTAATATAGTTAGCACTAAGTCATGTTCAGATCTTTTAAACATGTGTGCTCTGATGATAATATGTACAAGAAGGTACTTGCCATGACTGAGTAGATTAAGATGCATCTTATCAGAGGGGAGGTTCCAGGCTCGAGTTTGTCTCGATGTTAATCCTACCATCATCATCGTCATAGCGTTGTTCCAACTATTTGGGCTAGCTTCTGTATCTTGGTTCACTGAAAATTCCTCAGGCATCTTCAGTAAGTGAGAAAGCCTTCATATCCCTTCCCATGACCTCTACCAAAGTCCTTTTAGGTCCTCTTCTCATCCCCCTTTAAGACCCTTCAACCCAATCAAAGATCCCTTAGTGGGGGAGTCTGGTTTCCTCAGCACATGGTTTAACCATCTCAATCAGTTCGCCTCCATTTTAACTCCAAATGTTAATATGGTTGTTATGATGGTAAAACAACATGGATAAATTAGTAACCTCTCTCCTAAGTAGATTCTATGATTATCAGAAATCCTTCCATATAAGTTGTTCTGAGCTGCTGCTCATATATGCATTCATGTTGTTATTATAAGATCTTATTTCTCTTTTCGTTTTCAATGCCTATTATTACTTTGTACTTCTGCAAGGCATTATTCTTGGTGGTATTGTCTAGATTTTAAAGGCATTAAAAAAAATGTAAATGCTTTTATGCTTCCAGTCATCATTGAGTACACTTTTGCCCTTTTTGACTATTAACCTTATATTTTGAATGCCATAGTTCAATGATTTTATCAGTTGCTGATGAAGTAGTTTATGCATCTATTTTGAGACTTTGAAGACACTACGGGGCCGTCTGGTAGTAATAAAGGTTGGAGCCCGGACTGCCTTGTCTAGACTTATGGTAGTTAGGGAGGAAGTTGGTGTTTTTTGAGAGATATCCTAGCTAGGATCCCCAGAAAATCGGGAACAGCTATCACTTTTTGGGAGTTAACTGGTTCTTGTGTTATGGGCTAGTTAGAGGCATTTGTAGGAAGAGATCCCATGGTGTATGTTGTTTGCAGATAACATTATTTTGTTAACATTATTTTGATTAACAAGACGAGGGAGGGTGTAAACACAACTAGATTTATGGAGAGGTGCTTTAGAATCTAAAGGAGGCTTTATTTTGGTCTATATGGAGGGAGTGGAATGGTTTGTCCTTTTGGAATGAGAGTTCTTTGGGGGAAGGGATTATTGGAAAAGTTGAGGATCTTGTTTTGGGTTGGGCTCATTGTGTAAATGTAGCAAAGGCGATTAAGCTTTTTATCTCTTTTTGAGTCCTAGTGCTGGGTTTGTATTATTTTCTCGCTTTTCGGCAGTTTTTTTTTTCCTGACAAAATTTCAGTTCTCTAAAAAAAATTTTTAAAAAATAGTAGTCTAAAACAGAGTGTATGGTGTGCAATTTTGGTAACAATAGGAGTGGGAACTAGGAATTAGTAAAGATTGTTGACCAAGAAGTTTCCCAAAATGACCACTTCTGATATCTCGGTCTATAATTCATGAGAGTGGAGAGATTGAGAAGGTTGTTGCCCATAAAATTCGAGTGGGGTGGAAGAAATGGAGATGTGCCTCTGGAGTTTTCTGTGATCATCATGTACCACTTAAAAAAGGGAAGTTTTTTGTAGGATGGCTATGAGACCAGCCATACTTTATGGGATAGAATGTTGGGCAGTTAAGGGACATGTCCATAGGATAAGCCTAGCTGAGATGAGGATGTTGAGGTGGATAAATAAGGAGGTTAGAATTAGAGATGAATGCATTCAAGGGAATCTAGATTCTAGAGTAGCACCAATAGGTAACAAGATGAGGGAAAGTAGTCTATTAGATGATTTGGTCATGTGCAATGGAGACCAAAAACTGCATCATTTAGGAGTTAGTTTGTACAAGTTGAAGGCTCTAAAAGGGCAAGGGAAAGGCCTAAAAGGACATGGGTGGAAGTAGTGAGTAAAGACTTGATGCCCTATAGTCTAACTGAAGTTGCAGCCCATGATAGAGTGGAATCAGTGTTTCCATTGTCGATGAATGTCGATATTATTGACGATAATATTGGTGTCGCTGCACTTTCAACACTGAAACCACAGAAATTCATTTCTCTACCAAATGTCGGCGAAATGTCAACAATATTTTGCGATTTCTCGATAAATTGGGGGGGGGGGGGGGGGGACCGTTAAAAAAAAAAAGCATTCATTTCGGTATTTTTTGAAAGATTTGCAAGTGATTTTCAGTACCTATTGTTTGATTAGAAGAACAATCTCATTGGCGCATCGCGGATCGATCAACAGCGCTAGTCTTCAATAGGTAAGAAAAAAAAACCCTCAAAATTACCCTTTTTTCTTCGATTTGAAGATGGATTTTGCAAAAGGCATGGATTTCAGCAACTAATTTGTGATTTTGGGTGGATTTCTACAAGATTTTGGTCGAATTAGGGTTTTCGAATTCTCCGAAAGAAACCCCTCTTGACGAGGTGGGGCCCACAGAGCACCGACCATTACTCACTCCATTTTGAGCATGGTCGGTAGGAGTGGATTGCCAGTGACCCTAGACATAGAGATATACGTGTGCCCGGGGTTGTGTGGAGCCCACAGAGATGCTCGTGACAAATCCACACCGTCCATCTATTTTTAAAGACCACATTAGGACAGGTATCTGAAAATAAGGCAGATCCGAAACTTATGTGGACCATACCACACAAAACAGTGGCTATTGAAAGCTTGGGGATGACAAAAGTTTTATATCAGGATGATATTTTTGTCTACACGAGAAACTTTTAATGATCAATTACCACCGTTTTTGTATTATGGTCCATTTGAGATTTGGATTTGCTTCATTTTTGTGATGATGCCTTAAAATGAGTTTTCAAAATGGATAGACAATGTGGATATAAGGAACATAGATCACAGTGGGCCCCATGGTCAAGGATCCCACCTACCTTGGTAGATCTGGGGATCCACCGAAGTCATGCCTGGAACCGGGAGATCCGAGTTAAAAAGGGGAGCGGATTAGCTGTTACCCGTTGCCTTACCATGGGGCCCATCTTGATGATGTGTTGTATATTCGTTTCTCCAGCCCATTTTAGGACATGATCCAGAAAATTAAGCAGATCCAAATCTCAGGTGTACCGCGCCATAAGAAACAGTGGTGATTGAGTGCCTCACCATTAAAAATTCCAAAGGGCTCATTATAAGGTTTTCGAAATGTTTATTTGCCATCCAACTTGTTGATAATATCAAGCAGACCTGGATGAAGGGATAACACGAAAATCAACTTGATCCAAAACTTTTGTGGCCCATAAAAAGTTTTTAACGATCATTCATCCATGTTTCTAGTGTTGTGGTCCACCCGATATTTAAATCTTCTTAAGGTTTGGGATACACAACCACTCATAAATTGTACACATGGCATATATTAATTCAAATAAAATTGACTAGGTTGAGCCCTTTGCAACCAAGTCACAATCCCAGTGATAGAACAATCGTTGCCTCTTATCCATGGATGCTTGTTTATGGAAATAGGACCTTTGGATATTTCTCATTTGACCATCCAATAAATGTTTATGAATCTGTTACTTAGATGATGGAATAACCGTAATTTTTGGATCCATGATCCATCTACACTAGGTACCATAATCTGGACAGTTTAATTTGACTAATTGTGGTCATACTTGCAATTTCTAAGTGCTTGCATGTCATCCATTGCACTTTGTGAAGCCCACATGACGTATGTGTTTTATCCATGTTGTCCATCCATTTTCCCAGCTCATTTTTGGGTTCATGCCCAAAAATGATGCGAATTCAATGCTCAAGTGGACCCCACCACAAAAAACAGTGGGGGATTGAATGCCCACCGTTGAAAACTTCCTAGGGTCCACCATGGAGTGATTTCTTATGGCAGCGCATGCTTTTTGGCCATTAAATGAAAACTTATTATGTAATGTATTTTTTTTGTAAATTTTTTATTCTTAAATATGTAAATATATGTATTTAGGCATGTCCCGAAGTTTTAGTGAAAAATTCCACCATTTCCCCCAAGTTTTTCCCTTTTTCCTCACATTTTAGTTATCGGCAATAACGATATTATATCTTTATCTCTGGCCAGCGAAACTTGTAGCGATATCGACAACTCAAACAGTGAGTGAAATGGCGAAAAAGAATTCATGAAGCCGACCCCAATTAGTTAGCCAAGGCTTAGATGATGATGATGAGCTGGTCCTCTTGTCTCTACGAGTAGGTTCTTAGCGGATCCTTACTCTTGCTTGGGTGGTAGACTCTCAGGAGTTCCAACACCTGGTCAAGAGTTCCGAGTATCCATGGGTGGTGAAATTCCACTAGCGTGAGTGTGTGGGGGTGTGTGTGCGTGTGTAAAAAAAAAAGAAAAAAGAGTAGGTTCTTAACAAAACGCGGATTACATTCTCTCTCTCTCTTTCCTTCCCTTCATATGCTGTGTGTGGTGACATCTAATCCATCAATGACATTTAAATTGTGATTTTAGGCCCTCGCATCAAATATCCACCCGATTCATAGTATGGGTGGGTCACATGGCAGGCAATAGTGGGAATAGAGACACACTAAACATTGTGCATGGGGCCTAAGTTTGTCTAAATATTGAATTCAACTCGTTAATCAAGTTCCAACAGGATCAAGGGACACCAAATATTTTGATGATTGAAAACTCAAATGGTCCACAACACCCAATTTAGGGGGTTTTACTTGTGATTTTACATAAATGTTTCCTATTGTATGGGCCAACTGAGGTTTTTATTAAGATGATTTTTTGTATGGTAGATATGCGGGGAGAAGCCTACAAAGAACAAAACAGGCTTGTTCTTGCCACGTCAAACAGGTTCCAACAAACAACAGTTTGGCCTGACTAGGACAAAATCGGCCTAGCTAGATAAGACGAGGGTGTTATTTGGTAAGCTAAAAAATAAAGTTTGAAAATTAATTTGAGTGCTGAAAACTTAAAAGTGCTGAATTTTAGTACTTATTAAGTCCTGAAAAATCTGTTTGGTAATTTGTCTGAAAAAAAGTCCCGATATATGACATTAAGCACTTTTTTCACAAAAATCTGTTTGGTAAACACAAACTATAAATGTCTGAAAATTGGCAATTTTTCATACTTGCCCTTATTGTCTCAATTTCTATCTTATGTAGAGTATGAGACAAAACGTGTTATTCCCATGCCACCAAATTTGGCACACCTATGCCCAATTCACACACATCTCTCAAACATAATCCTTTGATTAAATGGACCATGTACTATATTATTCTTGATAGAATAATCATAACCTTTCGATTGATGTCCTTGAATTGGATAGCTAATAAGAGAAACACAACATCTCATATGTAACTGATAAAGGCCGATATGAAGGTTAGGATCATCTAATATTTATTATTATTATTATTATTTTCATGGTCCATCCATAGTGGGCCCCATGTTGACAATATTATTGATCATGAAACCAATGGGCCCACGCATACGAAAAAATTCAAGATATGACCCATATTTGGATGGAGCATCATATAACTTCACTTGTCGAGAAATGACCCATACTCAGGTGGAGCATCATATTTGTTGAGAATTAATGCCAAATGGGTCAAAGCCAAGACACATAGGAAAACCCATCTAAAAATGAGGTAGCCCACCTTGTATATGTGAAATCCACACCATCCCACCATTTTGCCAACTTAATTTAGGGCATGAGCCCAAAAATGAGGTCGATCCGAATCTCAGGTGGACCACAACACTGGAAAAGTGGTGATTGAACGCCCACCATTAAAAACTTCTTGGGGCCCATCTAACAATTATTTTCCATCCAACCTGTTGAGTAGGTCACACGGAAATGGATGAAGGGAAAACACAAACATCAGCTCGATCCAAAAACTTTTGTGTCCTTAAGAAGTTTTTAATGGTGGGTGTTCAATTACCACTATTTCTTGTGGTGTGGTCGAATTGAGATTTAGATCGGCCTCTTTTTTAGTCTCATGCCCTAAAATAAGCTGGCAAAACGGATGAACGGCATGGATAAAACACATACATCATGGTGGGGCCCACTGAGCACTATCATATACATAAACTACGTGTATGCCATCTCTAGGATGCAATCCGCCTCATGATTGCATATGAGTCCCGGGCCATCCCAAAAAAATGAGTTGGCCCACCTTGATGTCTATTTTAAATCCATGTCTTCCTACCATTTGCCAACTTATTTTAGGGCATGAGCCCAAAAATGAGGCAAATCCAAATCTTATGTGGACCACACTACAGGAAAAGAGTGGTGATTGAACGCCTACCATTAAAAACTTCCTAGGGTCCCCAAGAAGTTTTTAATGGTAGGTGTTCAATCACTACTATTTTCCTGTGGTGTGGTCCACTTGAGATTTGGATCTACTTCATTTTTGGGACCATGCCCTAGAATGATCTGGAAAAATTGATGGATTGCTTGGATATACAACACATACATTGAGGTGGGCCATACAGTTAGGGAAACACCCACTAATTTGTTACCTGGTAACATCTAAACCGCTCCTGGATTGCGCAATGTAGAACCAACACCTAGGTCTAGAGCTATACACGAGTTGAGCCGAATCGAGTTTGACCCAAGTTTGGTTTAGCTTGTTTATGTGACACCCCCTGTTTGAGCTTTACACAAGCCGAGCTTCGAGCCTCTCCCTACTATTTGAGCTTCGTTTGGTTGGTTTGGTCCAAATATTTAAGCCGAGTCGAGCCGACTTGAGCCAAGTTCGAACAGGGGTCAAGAAATGGAGATCATTGAATGACCACCATTACAACTTTCCAAGGGTCTACTGTAATGTTTATTCACCATCCAAACTGTTGATAATGTCACATAGACGTGGATAAAGGTTATTGACCATGAAATACTTTGTGGGGCCAGAAAAGTTTTGGATCAAGTTGATATTGACACTGATGATTTCAATGGCGGTCGTTCAATGATCAATGTTTCATGTGGTATGGCCCACCTGATATTTGGATCTACTTAATTTTTTAGCATATGCCATAAAATGAGTTGGAAAAATGGATGGGTGGTGTGGATATGCATCACATACATTGAGGTGGGCCCCACCACAAGAAAACAATATTGATTCGAAACTTCTATCCCCCAACAAGTTAGATCCTGTGTTGTGGTCTACCAGAGGTTTGGATCTTCCTTATTTTTTTGTCCCATACTGTAAAATGAGCTAGAAATTTTGATGGATGGCTAGATAAAATACATACAATGGTGGGGCCCACAAAGCTTTAACACCAACTATGCAGCGGCTGTTGAGGTCACCAGCCAATTCGATTCCCACTTTAGCATACTGAGTAAACTTTGTGGGCCCGTCATGTATATGTATTATCCACGTCATCCATCCATTTTTACATATCATTTTAGGGCATTATCCCAAAATTGAATCATATCCAAAGCTCAAGTGGATCACACCACAAGAAACAGTGTGCACACAATCTACGAGCCGAATCAAACCCAACTAAATCAAGTCGAGCCGAGCCATTATTGCCCTGGTTTAAGCTTGGTTTGTTTTTTCAAACGAGCTTGACTCCGAGGCTTGGTTTGGTTTGAACTTCTATTCGAACCAATCCAAGCTGAGCTTTTTCAAACCAATCCGAGCCGAGCTTTCGAGCTAGCTTGGTTTGTGTCCAGCTCTACCTAGGTCGGTCTGTGTTGATGTGGGAAAGTTCCTTGGGCCCTAGCATGATGTATGCGTTATATCCACACCATCCATCCATTTTGTCATATCATTTAGGTCATGAGCCCAAAAATGAGGCAGATCTAAGGGTCTAGTGGACCACACCACAATAAAATAAAATAAAAAATTAAAAAAAAAAAGAAAAAACCACTATTTCCTATGGTATGTTCCACCTGAGATTTGGATCTGCTTCATTTTTTTGGGACCATGGCCTAGAATGATATGGAAAAACTGATGGACGACTTGGATATACAACACATACCATTGAGGTGGGCCCTGAGGTCAGGGAAACACTCACTAACGTGTTACTTGGTAACAACTCATTTGCTCTATTTTACTCGAATTGTGTGCCATAGAACACAACACCTGGGTAGTTACCGTGTTGACATGGCAAAGTTCTGTGGGCCCCACCATGATGTGTGTGTTATATCCACACCGTCCATCCATTTTGTGAGTTCATTTTAGGGCATGAACCAAAAATAAGGCAGATCCAAAGCTCTAAGTGGACCACACCACAGAAAACAATGGGGATATAACACCTACCATTGAAAACTTCTTTGGGGGCCACATAAGTTTTGTATCAAGCTGATGTTTGTGTTTTCCCTTCATCCAGGTCTGTTTGACCTTATGAGCAGATTTTTTGGCAAATAAACATCAAGATGGGCCCTAGGAAGGTTTCAAAGGTGGGCGCCATTATCCCAGTAGATTTCTGTGGTGTGGTCCAATCGAGCTTTGGGTCTGCCTCATTTTTTGGCTCATGCCCTAAAGTGATTTGGCAAAATGGATGGATGGTTTGGATATAACATATGCATCATGATGGGGGGCCAAAGAACTTTGCCACGTCAGCACGGTTCTACCCTACTCAATTACCCTTTGAAAGCTTGCACGGGAAGTTAGAAAAAGGGCAAAGTTGTGATTTAGAAGAAAAAAAATTAACCCAAAATCACTTACTGCATTCCGTGTTAAGTCAAAGGACGGGAAAAAAAAAAAACCCTATTTTTTCAGTGAAAATCCGAATTAAGTGCTTAATTTGTTGGATTTACCAAACACTCTAAATCAAGGAAAATCACTGAAAATAGCCCATTTCAGTGATAAGTGGTAAAAATAAGTTTTACCAAACAGACCCCTAGGACAGGCCTGACTAAACAGGTTATTTAGGGTTGAACTTTTGCTGCTACCAAACGGGCCCTACATGCACAACTGGACTCTAGTTTGAGTTCCTATGATTGCTTATCCTGCTTTACATTTAGTCATCCTATTTTGCTATGTAACTATGGTGGTAGTATGCTTGCAATTGCATTCTTTTACATTGTCTCTTTCAATCAAAAAAAACATACAATCAGATATCTATGACATAGCTCATGAAATAGTTATAGCTAGGGAAAGGAAGTTTATTTAATTTTACAATCTGATCAGTTTCCAAGGAGACATGTTATGGTGACTGACAGATTATATCTGGTGACTCAGACAGCAGTGATATCTGGTGTGTCTGCTTTACCATGGCTTATCAAGCCTCTTTATGGGTTCATCAGGTCTGGTTTTAGGTATTTCACATTCATTTTGAAGAATATTATTTTTCATATCTTCCTGTCTAACTCGTGTTTGCCATGCAGTGATTCGTTCCCACTTTTTGGTTATCGGAGAAGGTCGTACCTGGTTCTTTCAGGGCTTCTTGGAGCACTTTCATGGAGTATGATGGCCACCTTAGTTGACAGCAAGTATAGTGCTGCTTTCTGTATTCTTCTTGGTTCTCTTTCAGTTGCGTTCTCTGATGTTGTAAGTATCAGCTATTACTTCATAGTTTTAAAAGCAATCATTTACCAGTATTTGGCATTTTAGTACAAACAATGAGCAATAGTTGTTCTCAAATAGATGGTTGGTTAGGTGTGGTGGAGGCAAATGGCTAGAGTTCCTTCTGTGCATCTACTCTGCTCGAGTGCTGGCATGCTTGCAAGCACCTTTGTACAATTGACTACAGTCTGAGTCAGAAGCAGATCATGGATCTGATTTTTATATGCTTGATCATGACCTCAATAATTAAATTAAGGCATGTCCTGAATATTGCTTTAGCATTTGATCATTGGAGTTTCATGTACAGTTCAATAGACAGAGAGAGGACGATGATTAATATTTTTAACCAAACTGTTCACACATAATGGGAGTTAGTGATCCAATAATTCTTACCATCCTTTAACCAGGAAATATTTCATTTATTAATACTTGCAGGAATATACAACTATTGTTCACCGAGTGTTGATATGTGCATTAAACTACTAATGCATATGTCAAAACACTCTTTTTTAATTCCGTGGTATACTTGACATGCTTCATTCAGAATACTGAAGCATATGATTCAGGTTGTAGATTCCATGGTTGTCGAAAGGGCTCGTGGTGAGTCACAAAGTACTTCTGGATCTCTTCAATCATTATGTTGGGGATCTTCGGCTTTTGGGGGGATTGTAAGCGCTTACTTCAGTGGTTCACTGGTGGATACCTATGGTGTAAGGCATGTTACATGGGCTGAGTTTGATAAAATACTGTTTATAATCTAATGCTATTTTAACCGATTATTCATTGGACTTCTCTGTAAATTGCAGGTTTGTTTTTGGTCTTACTTCATTTCTTCCCCTGATAACATCTGCGGTTGCTGCTCTTGTTAATGAACAACATGCCACTAGAGGACATAATCTTTCTCTAACCAATCAAGGCTTTGCTGAAACCTCCAAACAGAGTATCATTCAGTTGTGGGACTCTGTCAGGCAGCCCAACATCTTTTTGCCCACATTATTTATATTCTTCTGGCAAGCAACGCCTCAATCAGACTCTGCCATGTTCTTCTTTACGTAAGTTTGTATCCAGATCATGTTTCTTTTATGCTTTTTGGTTTGTGTGGATCACAGTACATTTCAGTTATAACGTAGGCAAGTTTTTAGGAATTTAAATTGCAATACAAAGGCCCCTGTAGGTACTTAATTTGAATGAAGAAAATTCTAAATCATAAAATACCTTATGCGTGTATTGTTAATATTTCACCATTCTATTGTTGAAGTCTTGTCTCCAATATTTGGGCAAACAAAACAAAATTTCTGGTCCAATGGCACTTTGTTAAAACAATAGAAAATCATAAGATTCCATTGTTGGAGATAGCCACGATTCTACCGTTATCCGTGATCATCAGCGTCATCTACCATTATCCTTCATCTATCTTGATATAATGTGTTGAGAAACCCATGCTTTTGCTGATCATTTAACTTTGTGCTCTTCAAAGATTCCATTATAATACACATTTCACAAGCATAAGCACATACTTCAACAATGATATATCAATCTTACGGCTTGTGGGGCTGGTTAGAGTTTGCATTCCTCTATCACAGAGGTCATGGTTTAAAAAAGAGAGAAATATTGGCCTTGAGCGCTTGAGGGAAGGATTTTTTTATTTATTTTTATTTTTTTCATTCTTCTTTTTAATCTGATATCTATTTCAACCCTCATTCACCACTAAAATGGTGGTCATATCCAATGTTGTCAAAATCAGTATCATATTATGATCAATCAAGATTCAAACTGGATTTAATTATATACATCATGAGATTCAATTATTTTTTTGAAGTCAACAGAAAATATGAAAAGTCACAATTTTTTATCTTAAAAGTGATATTGATTACTCCATTTCCCTTCTATAGTCATCAATTAAATATGGAATACTATGAAGTATGGACACTTCCATACAGTCAATGTGTAGGTTTATTGCAAATGTTACTATTTAAAGAAATCATGAATCAAGTTTCCAGCAAGTATCGATTGATCCATTCATCCTGGAAAGAGATGTTCAGCCTTGAGTCTATCTCATGGATTTTGAGAAAAGATAGATGGTAATTTCCAAGGAATGGAATCTTGTTCAGTAGCCTAGGTAATGACCTCCCTCAATGATAAAGGGCCCAGGAAATTCTAAAAGAGGATTCTGAAAACTTCTTTAAGAGAAAGTGTCTCCACTTTTGATAATGAGCCTCTCCTAGGACCCAAGTAGGCCAATCTAATGACGTAGTCCCTAATTACTCTACTTTGAATTCTCATTGGCAAGACGTTCAAAATTAAGCGTCTAGTCATAGGTGGCAATGGGCTGGGCTGCTTGGCCCAGCCCGGGTGACCTGGCCCTGAAGGGTTGGGGCTTGAACCACTAAACCTGGCCCAAGGGCTGGGCTAGGGCTTGGAATCTAGGCCTGTTATTCAGACTGGGCTGGCCTAGGGCCAATGATGAATAGCCCGGCCCTGCCGGTTTCCTTGGTGTATACTTTATAGTACATAGGTATTTGTAATTTAAACTAGTGTATGCAGCAATATGAAGAACTTTGATACCCGGGTGGAGCGTGATGGATTGGTTTTATTTTTTATTTTTAGGGCCAGTTTGATTTACCAATTATCTAGGTAATTCATAGTAAAGAAGTAATGATTATTTATTCCCTGTATTGGCAGTGTGTCAGAGAGCTCTGACTTCTTTTACGTCTGTTTGGTAACTCAAATGTAAACGGTATAAAACCATCAATGACCCAGCCACCTCGCTTGGTTATAGAAGGTAAAGATGGTAACTGTCACTTCAACCAATGTAGTCAGAAGTATGGTGTTCCAACCTATTTTGGAGGCTTTTGCATCAGATGGTATGTTTGTTTGCAATAAACAGAGGTAATTTTGGACTGTTGTACATAGGCATGGAGTATCTGTATCCCCACTGATCCGAAAGGGGTGTCTGACCCGATACTAGGTAGGGCCCACTTTCATCTGTGTGACTACATCCATCCTATCCATCTGTATTGATAACTCATTATATGGCCCAATCCAATTAATGGTGGTGATCCAAATCTCAGATGGACCACATACTACAGGAAATGGTAGAATCTGAGCAGCAAAAACTTGTGTCTGGGTCACAGAAGCTGCCGATGAAGATGATATCGGTTTGGTCACTCCATATACGAATTGTCGACCTGCACTTCAAGTTTGTACTCACTACAACAATCCGGAACCGATTCAATTAAGCTTTCAATGGTCAGGATTTAATCATGACTGTTTCCTGCAGATGCTTAGTACCAATTAAGATTCGGGCACGCTTCATTTTTCAGACCATGGCTCGAATTGAGCTTCCAAATCAGTTTGATGGTGCAGATTTAAGACAAACACATCAATGCCTTTAACCCCATGATGCATCCTACACAATGAACCGTCCATCTTTGTCTCACCTCATTGTAGGGGATGTTCTTAAAACAAAAGCTGATCCAAACCAAAGTCGAAGTTGACGAAGGGCAATCTTTCCACATATCATACCCACCATATAAACATCCATACAGACCACACAAATTAAAGCTTCAACACACACACGCACATGCACGCGCTCGCTCACACACACACATATACCTAAGCTAATGCATCATTATACCATGCAGTCCATAGAGCTAATAGTTATATTGTATCCACATACCATACTATCATAACCTACCTAAAAAAAACAGTCCATATCTACGTACCCATCGGTATAGTATCAACAACCACAATCCAATACAAAAAAGAGAAGATGCATATCAAACTTTTGCATCAGTGTCCAGAGAGCAAATGAGTGATGAAGATTAGTACCAGCACAGAAAATATGACACCAACTAAGGTGGCCGTGCCATCCTGCACCAACTCACTTCCTAATCCCCATTCGCGGGTACCAGACGAGGAAGGGAAGCAACAACACGTACCACAGCTAGGCCGAGGCTAATCGGATGGACGTTTGTCATCCAAACCACCACCATGACCACTTCCAACACTGGTTACATCATCAGGAAACTCTCCAACAAGGACGTTTGTTGCGTCTGCGATCCCAGAAAAGGCTGCCCAAGCAATGAAAGCTTCTCCCGCCGAGCTGTTCCCACAGTAATGTGCACAACTAAATTCCTCGACTGGTGTTTGACATTCCTCCCAACCCTAAAATCCCAGGATTCCGGCCGTTGAAAACTACATACACTTTCTTCGCTGTCTGCAATCAACAAATATGTACTCATCTGAACGGCAACCTTTCACATAACATGTACAAAATGAATCGAAAGAAATCAGATTGATCATAAGAAATCAAATGCAATATACATACCTCAAACTGTCGTATATAAATGAGGAACCAATATGCAAGTTACAGTATCATATCGCAAAGATATTTCATGAATAGATAAGTCAATATTAAATGGGTTGTCATGAAATGAGAAAATATCAACAATAGTAATATCACAAATACAGTTAATGATTTCTTTGGATGGTATTGTAATCACTACAGTGGAATACATACATTGCATTAGTCCAACAAAAAGCCACTGGACTACATAAGTCCACCAAGATACACCCCCCCTCTCCCCCCCCCCCACAAAAAAAAAAAAGAAAAAAAAGAAGAAGCACATACCAACCTATAAGGCTATTGAATCAGCATACATTCTTAGAGTCCTTCGTTTCCCTATCTCCAAATTGTAACCGAAGGACTCAAAGTAACATTCACCATATACTCACCATCACAGCAAACATGTAATAGTCCAAAAGAAGGACTCTAAGAATGTATGCTATTGAATCAGCATACATTCTTAGAGTCCTTCGTTTCCCTATCTCCAAATTGTAACCGAAGGACTCAAAGTAACATTCACCATATACTCACCATCACAGCAAACATGTAATAGTCCAAAAGAAGAAAACCCAAAATACAAACCTATAAATTATACGGTTTATAGAGTTTAGGTTAGGTTGTTCCTTATACACTCATCCCAGCTTTTCCTAACTCCAGCAATATCATTTGCACGCTCGTCACATAACAAAAAGGAATGTTCTGGTCCATGGCAATTTCGGGCGCATAGGGAAATAAACAGAACCAATAACACCACACCCTTATCACAAACTAAGATCGTCTGCTTAGAGCAACATCAGCACATAGTCCAGCCTCCTCGTAGGGGCCAAGCTAAGTAATGTTGCCCCTTGACCCTCATCCTTCAAGAATAACCTAGTTACACGAAGCGCCTCATCTCCAATTAAACCTTCTATTTCCTCCAGCGCCTATATTACTAGCAACATACAGGACATCTGCTTCCCTATAGTAATACTAATGGCAAGCATCTTAACAACATCTGCAACCTAGCTCATCCCTTTTCCAATTATATCTCAAGGCTGACCTATCCTTGCCCTCTTCCTGGAATTAACAGTGCTATTCGTGGTAGTGGAACTGTTTCCGTTAACATTTGGGCTGCGATACGAGGTATGCATGCCATCCCATCTATGGAAGGACCAACGTATTTCGGGCCCACTATCCCCAACATCATTAGATGATAGTACCATAGTATCATCATTCAAATCCACCGGAGGTGTTGGTGAATCTTCACGATCTCTTGACATTTCGGAACAAGCGCCAGCAGGTATGTTGCTAGTTGAACATCTTCTACCAGTACCTCGGTCATTGTCGAAGAGAAACGTCAGATCCTCGTACTGTCGTACCGGTTTCCCTCGAACATGTTGGGCGTAGGGATGCGACTATCGACAAAGACGGAGATGAAATGTCAATTTCAAGATTCAGTGTCAACTACCAACAATAAGTATCACATGAAATTAGGACGCTATCTCACCCGAATATAATCCTCCCAAGCTTCATCAGGGACAATCACAATTTTCATGTCATCATCCCATCCAAATACGCGTTGAGTGTCTCACAAACCTCAAAGTGTGTGTGTGTGTGTGTGCGCGCGCGCGCGCGCGAAGGCGATTACCAACATTCTTGGTACCCGCCTGATGTTATCCACGACAATCTTGTACGTCTCTTTCTTGAAACCACTAGCAGTTTTCCTGCTGGCTGCTACAACTTCCAATTGTGTATCGATTAGACAATTGTTCATATCTTCTGTCCATCGCAAGGGACCGGATGAGGATCCATTCTCGTCAACTGATTTTTCATTGCGTTTATGTGGAGACCTTCGAGGTTCCTCCACTTCCATTGGGGCCTTCCCCTTATCCTTTTTAGGTGTTTGGTTGTTTTTCTTGTTCGGTGACATTCCGTCATCAATATCTTCAGATATCTACAAGAAGGTGAACATCAAATTCCATTGTAAGCTGCAAAATTAGACCTAACCAATGAATTAAAAGGATTACAAGTTGTAACACTAATACGTTCCAAATGCCACACAAATATTGTTTTAACAAAAATGTAGTTGATGTCTATGTTGTTATGTTAGTAATGGATGAAGGTAGATGGTTGGCATTTGCATTCTACACAGCTAAAGGGAAGCCAAAGTATCATCACGTCCTTCAGAAGCAAGAAACATAGTTATCATGAGGCGAACTTCATAATCTATGACTCATGGGATGCATGTCATTCCACATCCTAGTTGCTATCTCGTCTTGTAGAGTCGTCCATTTGTCTCTTTCATGTTGTGTAATGTTAACTACCATACAACCCTCGTCAACAATGGATATCTCCACTGGTGAGGGATTCGACCCACCTGATGCATCTGAAATCCCATCGTCATCTTCTGCAATGTCCTCTGCCTCGAAAATACGGAAAAAGTTGTGAAGCATGCAACATGTGATCACAATCTTCACCTGTATGGAGAAATTGTATAGTGGTGCAGTTTTCAAAATTGGGAACCAAGCTTTCACAACTCTGAAGCACCTCTCTATACCGTTTCTTAGTTGGGCATGACGGTAGTTGAATAACTCTTTTTTGTTTTGTGGGTTGCGGCCAGTACGGTATTTGTTGAGATGGTACCATACTCCATGATAGGGAGCTATAAAACCCAGCGAATGTGTGTACCCAGTATCTACCACATAGTATTTTTCTACACAGATTATTAACAACTTAAGAATTAGCTCCAACACAAAGCACTACAAATACGGCTAAATGACGAACAATTTGACACAATACTAGATGGTATAGTCAGTTGATCATGATGATGTGTGAGGGCACTTTGTAATACGCGTGCATCGGATGCGGAACCCTCCCATCTGGCAAGCACATATGCGAACTTCATATCAAAAATGTAAGAATCTGTAACATTTTGTGATATAATCCCTTTCCGATTATGGTACGTCCTACTCTCCAACATAGGGATGTATGCAGGTATGTGTGTTCCGTTAGTCGCGCCAATACAGTCCTATGTTTAATTATGCATTAGCTGAATATCTAGTGTATAAGATAGGCAGGTAGTATCAAATTTGAATTAACTTATATGTAGCTGGTCATATCAGAAAATATGTGCTCCTATTAGAGTTCGATGATATTTCTGGTGGTGTTTTTGGGCTAGGAAGCTTCACGAACTCAGGATATAATGAGATGATGACATCTAGTGCCCTCAAGAAATATCGGCTCACTGTCTCCTCCGACCTTTTGAACCGATGGCCAATTACACCATTGCGCACATTATGACCTACTATATGGAAGAACATGACCCGTTGTTCCTCCATACTAAGGTGCTTCCCATCAGGTAGTGCATTGTGATATCGAAGAAAGGTGCATAAGTGGATGAAAGTAGCCTTGTTCATTCTCAACTACTCCTTGCACTCATTATCCCAGGCTCTAATAATCCCATTTATTATGCGGGCTCGTTCCATATCCCCACTCTTCCATGGATTGCAAAGTAAATGGCTGCGGCAATACTCCCCCACCGCAACAACTACCGTTGCAGTAGAAGCGGTAGCTGCAAATGCAGCCATCTCCTCTTCTGTCCATCCATGTTCAGGCATGTTATGTTGTTTTCTTGTAAAAGAAATGCAATAAATTTTTGTCAGCTTCCAATCCAACAGTAGACACGCTACCATATTCCCGAAGGAGTTGACTCCTATTGTTGTTCAGTGTTTCTAGTATATATGTATAACCAAGTTGACGGTACATTTATATCGCCATCGGAACCGACATTCAATCACAAAATATAATCATAATTTCAATGGAACGGAATTTGGAAACATACTAGAACAAAATGTTTGTGTATACATCCATGCGGGTATGTTCATGGTCAATGGTGTGGTAGCATCACTCGTATCATGTTTCAGCTGAGTGAACCGAATGTATCGTAGCTCTATTGTGCTCCTCGAATGTATGTGGTTTATCCACATTGTCCATCTATTTATCCACCCTCCATTTTATGGTACTACACCCAAAATTGATGCATATCCAGGGCTCAAGTGGACCATATCACATGTAACAGTGGGAATAATGATTAAAACCGTTGGAACTTCCTAAGGTCCACAGTGAGGTATATTTGTCATCCAAACTGCTCATAAGATCACGCAGACATGGATGAAGGGATTACACAAATGTCAGATTCATCTAGCACCCTTGTGGCCCCCAGGAAGTTTTCAACAGTAGACTTTCACATAACACTGTTGGCTTTGGTGTGGTCTAAATGAGCCCTGGATATGTTTTATTTCTCGGCTCAACCCTTACAATTGTCTGATACAAAGGATAGACAGTGTGATCTAAATACATAAATCATGGTGGGCCCTAGAATCACGGGTCGAGCCCTCCCCATTGAATCCTCCGTCTCAACTAACCCACCTACGATAGACCCTCTTACCCCAATTACAACCACAAAGACCACGCAAAACAACTTGATCTTCCTAGTTGTACAAATTCTCCTTCGGTGTGCCCATTGGTACCCACATATGGAGATGATCTGGAGATCCATACCATCAATACCCCAATGGTTATGCAATATTTGGGGCCCGAAGGTGGAAGATGAACGATACTTGTGTTCCAAAACATCCAGAAAAATGGACTTTTCAGAACATTCCATATCTCCCGAGGCATACTAGCCAAAGCATCAGTTATACCAATTTGGAATTTTTGCCGAAGGACTCGAACCTGTTGGATTTGGGTTTATAATATGTATTTTCCCTTCATGCATACCTCTCTGGCCAATCAAGTGGTTACATTGTAAGAATAGTACACAGACCAATCATATTATATAATATTCATTTGGAACAACATGCTGGTTTTGTTAAACAGTAGTGACTGAGATCTGTACACCATAGGGGTCTTATAGATCCCATTTGCAGATGTTGTTCATGGAGACATCATAACATAGAGTCCAAACAATGTCTACTGCATAGACACCATACGAAGACCCATTTTATTACGAAATGGTTGGATAGGAAATTTCAGCAAATATAGATCCCATTAAGTTTAGAAATAAAAAAGGAGAATGACTCAAAAATCGTGCTGGAATGCATTATATTCGATCGGTGCCTATCTCACAGTCGGAATGTTGTTGCTGGAGTTGAAGGACACCGATTAAAGAAGATCTTCATGTTGTGTCGCACACTACACAAGTGAGATTAGAGAAAATTGGATTAGAATGAGAGTTTCACTTCAAATCCTCTGGATCGTAACATGCAAATTGATCAAACCGAATCCAAAATCCCTAAGGTTAGATGAGCACCTGCCAACAGACTTCAAGGAGGCGAGGACTGGCGGAATAGCGATCGTCGTCCTCCATGCTGGTGGGTACCGGACGTAGCTACAGCGTTACACTGCACAACCAACAAAAAAAAAAAAAAAAATAAAAAAAAAAAAAAAAAATTCTAAGATAATGTGTACAGGAAATTTTCTGCGAAGTAATAAAATTTTTTTTAAAAAATACGATAAAGGCGGTGAGATTTGGGGAAGTCGGAGGTGCAAATCACCATGACATTGCCGACGGGATCAACTGCTTGTACATCTGTGGTGGGAAGGATCGGCAGCCACATTTGTTGACATCCTCAAGGAAGAGAAGCCCAGGAAGGAGTTGTACGAATGGAGCCTGTTTATAGAAATCAGGTGTAGAATATGTAAATACGCACTCTTGCGGACCACCATAAATATTTCAAGTCTGTTCACCTGCACACCAACTTCTTGTCAAATCCCCTGCGGGGATTATGCTCAAGTGTCGAGCGATACGGGTAGAGATACGACGATATCAGCTTGTTTTTGGAGGGCTGAATAACAGCTGAGGTCGTCGATATTCAAACAGCGGGAGAAAGGCATAAGTGTTGTATTTACTTCCAATTTGCGGTAGTTGGGATAATCAAACAGGCCCTTAAGGTAAGGCAAAGTGTGATTGACGATACACAAGCACTAAAAGCTGTGCAAAATGTGGACCCCATTCAGACGGCGACCATTGTATTGATGCACTTATTTAAAAATCCATGCATATGGTGGATAATTGGGTGGGGCATATGCTTGGTTGATGAATGATCTTATTTGACATTTGTGCCATAGAAAAACTTTGATTATCTGGAAGAGTGTGAAGTTCATAAACACACCAATTGCATACCAATTATACACATAGCAAACATGTAACTTATCTTTAACTTATAGGGCCGACCCTAACCCATAGCCTAGCCCTAGCCGGCTCAACCAGAGGTGAGGGCCAATGCTAGGGCCTCTTTAGCCCATTAGGGCCTGGGATGGGCTAGGGCTAGTACCGTGGGCTCTAGAGTTGGGTTAGGCTCGACACTAGCCGGCCCATGGCCACCCCTACTTCTAGTTGTCAATTGATATGCAAACATGATTAGTTGAAAATTTTCTCTCTTCAACTGCCCATATGTGCTCCAATTGCATTCACAGCTGGTAGCACTACAAGTCAGACTCAATATCTGAATCACCATTTCTTGTAGTTCAAGGCAACTATTACCACATGACTCCCCCTGCTGTCCTTTTCTAAAACTGAAGCAACATGGAATCATATCATAACATTTCACTACCAATTTAAGTAACAATGTAACAACAAAACCTAAGTAGTTGAATCAATACCATTGAATGCTTAGGATACATTTACCTGGTTGCTTCATTTTCCTTGTCTTTGCTGCATCTCTTTGAAATTACCCTTCGGCTTTCTTGAACTTGTCCATTTCCAAGTTGATCTTGACCCATCCTCATGAACTTGTAAACATTTCTTATTACATTCCTACAAACCATGGTTAGCTCCAAGTCCGACATCGATTCAAAAAATAAAATGCCACATGCTAGGGCCTATGAAGCCCGAAGTTGTCAGTTTTAACATATGCCTCTTCTTTACATCACCAAAGTTCTTTGCTATTGCTTGTTTACTAGACCTTCTGTCAGCAGATGACCTTGCCCAACTATAATAACAATATCCATTCACATTCAATGACCATGATTGGAATATAACAAGCGTTGAGAAGACTTTAGATACTGAAGAACACAATATACAGCCTCTAGATGGTGAGCATGAAGAACATGCGTTAAGTGGTTGGCTACACTTACTGCATAAACAATATCTGGACGAGTGATAATCAAGTGAGTGAGTCTCCTACAAGAAGCTAATAGGTACTTGGACTGCCCAATACTTCTGACTTATACTGATGAGGGCGATGATTGACTTCGATGGGAGATTTAAAGGGCAATGATTGACTTCGATGGGAGATTCAATAGGTTATTCACCCAGCATTCCAATTTCCAACAGTAGTAAGATGATCAAGGATGTACTTTGTTTGAGAAATGAATAAACCTTGCTTTGATCTGAAAATTTTACCTACAAGACAGTAGTGCTCCAAGATTGTTGATGTCAAACGCTCTTTAAAACTATGATCTTTTATTCCTAAATTTCTTCATGACTGTACACTGTTGGGAAATGTTATCAACTGTAGACTATCAGAACTATGATACCATCATTGCTTCTTTTAATGAACAAATAATGATCGGACATACTACTTTGAAATCCAAATTTCGATACAACACTGTTGAATTTTTCGAACTGAGCACTGGTGACTGCTTCAGGACATAAATGTCATCTTTTGGCTGGCAAAATTTGCCTCTTCATTAGGAGAAAGAAACTTATGAGGAAGCTCCATGTAAACTTTCCACTGTTGATGACCATGGAGGAACACATTATTCACTGTTTATTTTTATTTTTTGAGCTTCACCAATGGTGCAAACATTTCTTGAAAGCTGATCCCATATTGTTGGTTGAACCCTCTTGAAACGAGGCATACTTGGTATCAATGGACCCATTCAGCTTATGCTTTAAGAGTACAGTTTTAAATATTTCCATAGCATAGTGTGGCTATAGTGCTATGTAGGGTACCAAAACAGCATAAATCCAGTGTACCGTACTCTGTTTCGGGTGTAGGGTATGCTATAAGCCATGTAACATGTTGCATAGGTAGTGTTAGTTATTAGTGGTGGTGTGTTTAAAAGCTTAAAAACTTAAATTTTGTGTTGTAATGCTTTTATGTTAGATAAGCACCAATTGAGAAATGGCGGTGACTCAGCTTCCTCACACATGGCACTGGTGTTCATCAATCTCGACCATCAAAACTGTGGTTCATATTGCAGACAGTGTTCTAAACAGCCTGCACTACGTAGTGTTTGGCTTACCCTATGTGGTGTTGCATAGCCTTCATGCTACACAACACATGAAATAGGACAACTTGTAGGTACACTATATGCTATGTAGACTACGCTACATGCAACGTAGCTTATGCTACACACTATTTTTCACTAAAACAGTAAAATCAATTTATGTTTTCATGATTTGTTTCGTTTGCTAAATTTTCATGAAAAATTAGTTAATATTTTCATTGATTTAGTGAAAATATGAATGGCGGTATTAAATGAGTTCCATTTTTCTTTCTTATCTTTATATTTACTCTTTTCCCTATATTTCCTATCATTTTTATTAAAAAAATCTAGAAGTAGTGTGTAGTTTAAGTTACACGCTTAAAAGGGTTGAGTGTTACGCTACACATTATTTGCCATTTAAAACATGTGTGGATGGAGCATATGTTTGTAAGGTTTCTGTAAGTTGAAGAGGTAATTTAAACTTTACCAAAAAATAAAATGAAAAATGCAGCTTTAAAATGGTGGTTTTAAAAGTTTAATATGGAAGTTGAAAGGCATTTTAAACTCGACAATAAAAGGCTTTCATTACAAATATGCGTATTATTTTTTCGATACCCCTCTCCATGCTTTACCCTATGCATGTGGTTTGCGGGTGATTGCGTGCATCCGTAGGGAATAGTCTCGCCTTAAAAGGGGTGGGGACACCTTGACGTCGTTAAAAAAAAAAATGGGTATTATTTTTTTTGAAACGATAAATATTTCTATTATCGTTTTGACTTCCATAGTTTTATAATACGCACAAACATGCGTATTATAAAACTATGGAAGTCAGCAGGCATTTCAAAGTTCAATGTGCATGATGGGTATCTCTTCTTCAGAACTTGTCTATGAATACCCGACACTTCTCTACAAGAGCATGTGATGCAAGAATTACACTTGGGTGGCCTCGGTGGTCATTTTGGGTGTGATAAGCAACAATTTCTCTAGTAGAAGATAAATTTTATTGGCCTTCATTGAAGCGAGATGTGGCGAGATGGGTGCAACAATGTCGAATTTTCCAACTTGCCAAAGGACGGAAGAAAAATACAAGTTTATACACACCGCCGCCCATGCCTCAAGAACCATGGAAAGATATTAGTATGGATTTTGTTTTGGGTTTGTTGATGACCGTACGAGGCAATGATTCCATCTTTGTCGTAGTAGATCACTTTTCTAAGATGGCTCATTTTATTCCTTGCTCTAAGACCTCAGATGCTCTGAAGATAGCTACCTTGTTCTTTCGGGAGGTGGTTTGCTTACACAGTGTGCCAAAATCTATTTTATCCAATAGGGATGTGAAGTTTATGAGCTACTTTTGGAAAACTTTATGGAAAATTATGAGCACCACGCTTAAGTTTTCGGCTGCATATCATCCTCAAACAGATGGTCAGACAGAGGTGGTTAACCGGAGTTTGGGAAATCTACTATGGTGCTTATTTGGTGACCATGTTTCAACGTGGGATCAAATTTTGTCTATGGCTGAATTTGGTTATTACAATTCGGTTAATCGGTCAACTAGATTGTTACCATTTGAGGTAATATTGGGAATGAAACCAAGACAATCAATTGATTTGATTGCCCTGCCTATAGATGCACAACTAAGCGAAGAGGCTGAAAATTTTGACCAACATATGTGTGACATCCATGAAGAGGTAAGAAGGAAGATAGCGACCACCAATGAAAAGTATAATGCACAAGTAGATTTGCATCGGTGCTTCGTGGAATTCAAGGAGGGTGACAAAGTGATGGTACGTTTCCAACCAGAAAGATTTCCTAAAGGGAAGTACCAAAAGCTTCACTCTAAGAGTGCAGGTCCCTTCAAAATATTGAAGAAAATTAGCGCTAATGCTTATGTTTTGGAGTTGCCCGAAGGTTTGCATATTTGCTCAACATTCAATGTTGAAGACTTGACTATTTATCATGGCCACCATGAAGATGAAGCATATGAAGAGAAAGCCATAAGGTTGCCTCCCGTGCCTACTATAAGCGAAGAGATTGAAGATGTGTACGACAATCAATTGGTGTCCACAAGTCTTCTTTAGGCCCTGCTAGTCAGCCGACCACTTTAGACAACCAAAATAAATGGTGCGGCTGGGCCTCCTTGAGCCCAACATGTACATGTGCTTTTAATTAAGAAAAGTTGATTGTAGGAGTATTTTAGTAATAAGTATTTTTTAAGTCAGCCTAATAGTCTTTATTTAGTTTTTTTTTTTTTTTTTTCTTTTCTTTTCTTTTAGGGAAAAAGACATTGTAATTTGGTCTTTGAAGAAAATAAATGAGCTTTCTTTGGTCGTGTGGCTAATAAAGGTGTTGACTCCTCTCCTTTGTCTTGGTAATGTTTTTGGATATAGTGTCATCCTTGCTTATTTTGTAATGTTTTCAGATAAAATTGTTTTTCTGCTTAGCTTAGCAGCTTTTGAAGAAAAAATTTATGTTTACACCACAAAAAAAGGGAAAAAAATCTTTAGTATCGTTGATTCATGTGATACATTGCAATACATTCCCTATTAGAAATTCAAAAGCAAATATGAAAAAATCACCAAAAAAAAAAAAAACCATTTTCTCCTAAATATTTTTGGGGGAATATGTTTTTATACTCATATCGCATGATTTATGAATTATATGAACTCATTTTGGATATAATTGCATCACTTATGTCAGACAATGCATAATTCAAGACCCTGTATGATGGGGACATCAGGCACACGCACGCCACCCCCTACGCACGTACGTACGAAGGAGGGCCCTACCATCAATTTGGCTCGATGACGACATCCAGGGAGGGCCTCCTAGTTAGAAGACGAAGTTTTGATTCAAAAGAGGGGACTCGATAGTTAAGAAAAGCCCATCATGGAATCTCATGATCGTGGCCCACTTGCAGATTAATTTCATATTTTAGGTTTTGCTTATTTATGTTATTTAGAACATCGTGAATGCTTTAGATTTCTTTGTTTGGTTTTTATTTTGGTTTACTTCATCGCCAAGTAATAGGTTGCGCACATGGCGCGAGTTTTGGGGTATAAAGTTTTCCCTATAAATAGGCACCCCTTATAGTTCTTTTCATTCATTCAAGCTTAATAAAAATTCCTGCTTTATTTTTCTGCTCTCTTAGTGAGTTGTGGAAGAATTTAAAAGTGGGCGCGAAGCCCTCCCTTTTCGAAGGGCTAACTACCGCGGTGCGAAGCCACATTGATCTCGATTCACCCCCATCCTCCATCGTCTCTCTTTTTTCATCTTCTACCACCATCCGTGTTTTATATTCGTCCTTTGCTGCAATAGCTTTCTTCTTTACAGCAGAATTCTAGATTTTGGCCCTGTGGGAGGGCTGAAACTTCGACGGAGCACCACGCACAAGTCGTAGCTCGGATCGACCCGAAACTTCGGGGTTTTGGAGCATACCCCTGGCCAACCAAGGCCAAGGAGAGCTTTTCCGCAATGGACGCCCACTAGCACGTGCGGCCAGGTACCTGCACACGTGCAAGCGCCCCAGGCCCGCTGTCCACACGCAGGAACAGTCTTTTGGATCAGGTTTTCATCCTCTTTTACCCTCTCATACCTGTTTTTCATAAATCTTAACCCTAGATTGCGTTTTTCATACCTCTTTTGCCCTTTTCTCACCCTAGGGTTCCTTGAATAGAAATTAAGGAATCCCTTGGATTAGGGACTGATTCTTATGCATGTGTGGTTGATTTCTATTTCCCTTTGAGCATTGTTTGGTCCATAATTTTTATTGATCTAGTCCTAGCCCGTGTAGGCCTGGACCCATTCAGATTCCCCTTTGCTTGAATGTTTGGACTTTTGTGTGGGATGTAGAATTTTATGTTATTGTTCTGAATTAGTATGATCTAAGCCTGAAATCTTGCATATCATATTTCAATTTCATGTCCTGCGTCAAATTTGGTATCAGAGCTTAGGGTTCTTATAGGGGAATGCATCACATGTTTAGGGTTTAGTTGTTTATGTCCATTACGCATCAATTCTCATCATATATGGTTGTTTAGAGGTCTATAAACCCTGACATAAGCTGCTGAAATTTTCTATTATACCCTTATTTGAATTATTTTAGAAATTAATGTAGCTTTCTATTTTTAGGTTTAGCAACTATTTTTTTTAGAAACTTTCTTAATTTGTTTTTAGAAACTAACTTTCTATTTTTTAGAAACTTTCCTTTTTCTTTTTTTTACAAACTAGGTTTTTTTTTTTTGTTTTTTAGAAACCTTCCTAATTTGGTTTTTTTTAAGAAACTTTCCTAATTTGTTTTTAGAAACTTTCCTTTTTCGTTTTTAGAAACTAGGTTGCTTTTTTTTTTTTTTTGTTAGAAACTTTCCTAATTTGTTTTTAGAAACTTTCCTTTTTCGTTTTTAGAAACTTTCCTAATTTATTTTTTTAGAAACTTTCCTAATTTGTTTTTAGAAACTTTCTTTTTCGTTTTTAGGAACTAAGTTGCTTCTTAAATAAATAAATAAATAAAATTTCTTATATTTTGACAACTATATCGCTAAATTTTAGTAACACTGCGTAGTTTCCCTCATATAGAGTCTCATAGGATCATTTAGTCTCATTTAGTTACATATAGTCATCATAGAAAGTCCTTAGGTGGAGTTAGCAGTCGTATGCCCCCATGTATGGGTCGTAGTTGGTTTGCACCCTACACTAAACATGAAACGATTGCAAGAGTCACTAAATAAACTGTCCAAGCAGATTGAGTCTTTGGGTAAGCGCTTGGATATGGACCAATGTTTTGAACAACTTGATGTGCGCATTACCCAACTAAAGGCCTCCGCCGAGACAAACCTCACCATTGGGGTGGATGTCCAATCTCAGGCAGGTGGCCAGGAGGATAAACCAATGAATGGAGTTGGCCGAGGAATCAGTTATGGGCGTGCACCCGTGCACCCACCCAATGAGGGACATCAAGACCACTATTTTGAGGGGTATAACATATGCGGCCTTGTGGTTGAAGAGATTACACCAGAGGCTAGTGTAGATTTACCCACTGAGGCCATTCCAGTAGTGGATGAGTTTCGTGATGTCTGTCCTAATGATCTATTGGATGAGTCTCCCCCTAGGAGGGATATAAAGCACACTAGGACATGGGACACTGTAATACCTACAGCCGAGTTTGCGTTTAATAGTTCTATCGATAGGTCTACAGGTCTCAGTCCTTATGAAGTCAT
The DNA here is from genome assembly GCF_029962835.1 of Magnolia sinica. Classification (NCBI taxonomy): domain Eukaryota; kingdom Viridiplantae; phylum Streptophyta; class Magnoliopsida; order Magnoliales; family Magnoliaceae; genus Magnolia; species Magnolia sinica. The sequence goes on along the minus strand of NC_080590.1, from coordinate 62,750,736 downwards.
TACTGGTTATAAACCTGAGAAACTCATTAATCTTGTCCCTATGTCAGTCTCATAAGCCGTCAGAGTCTGCAGAGTCTTTTGTGCATAACATTCATTCATGGCATCAAGAAATTAGGCAGAAGATCACTACTAGTAATGAACATTACAAATTTTCTGCAGACCAGCATAAATGTTTCAAGGAATTCAATATAAGGGACTCTGTAATGGTCCACATCAAGCCCGGGCGGTATCCTCCGGGGGGCCGTTCGTAAGTTACCCGCGCGTAGCGCTGGACCCTTCAAAATTATAAAACGAAACAGTCTCAATGCGTATGTGGCAAATCTTCCCCCCTCCATGGGAATTAGTTCCACATTCAATGTGGAGGATCTAGTTGCATTTCAAGGGGCCATTGATGCATTGTCCAGCCTTTCGCCTAACCATCCTGATTCCCCTAACCTTTCCCTTGATCCATGGCCCCCTCTCGACCCATCTTCCCAGTCTCTACCTCCTATACTTACCATTCCCGACCCATTTTCCTAGCCTCTACGTCCCATACATACCCATCCCTGCCCATTTTCCTAACCTCTACCTTCCACAACTACTCTTCCCGACCTTTCTTCCCAGCATTTACCTCCCATACCTAGCCTTCATACACCCAGAGAGGAAATAGAGGATATCCTGGACCATCAGATAGTTTCAACGTCGGACAGCGAGTTTTAGAAGTACCTGGTTAAATGAAAGTCACACCCAGCTTCAAAGAGCACGTGGCTCACTGAGGAACTTCAGAGACTTGATCCTGACATCCTGGAGCGGTTCAGGAGTTTTATTTCGCCAGTAGCGAAATCTTCGCAGCCGGGGAGAATTGATAGGGACATCACGCGCATGCACGCCGCTCCCTACACACGTACGTACGAAGGAGGGCCCCTCCGACGATTTGACTTGATGACAACGTCCAGGGAGGGCCTCCTAACTAGAAGACGAAGTTTTGATTCAAAAGAGTGGACCCGATAGTCAAGAAAAGCCCATTATGGAATCTCATGATCATGTCCCACTAGTCAGATTGATTTCATATTTTAGGTTTTGCTTATTTATGTTATTTAGAACATCATGAACACTTTAGATTTCTTTGTTTGGTTTTTATTTTAGTTTACTTCATCGCCAAGTAATAGGTTGCGCACATGGCGCGAATTTTGGGGTATAGGGTTTTCCCTATAAATAGGCACCCCTTATAGTTCTTTTCATTCATTCAAACTTCATAAAAATTCCTGCTTTATTTTTCTGCTCTCTTAGTGAGTTGTGGAAGAATTCAAAAGTGGGTGCAAAGCCCCACCCTTTTCGAAGGGCTAACTACCGTAGTGCGAAGCCACATCGATCCCGATTCACCCCCATCCTCCATCATCTCTCTTTTTTCATCTTTTACCACCATCCGTGCTTCAAATTCGTCCTTTGTTGCAACAGTTTTCTTCTTTACAGCAGAATTCCAGATTTTGGCCCTGCAGGAGGGCTGAAGCTTCGACGAAGCACCACGCACAAGCTGTAGCTCGAATCGACCCGAAACTTTGGGTTTTGGAGCATACTCCTGGCCGACCAGGCCAAGGAGAGCTTTTTCGCAATCGACGCCCCCTCGCACGTGCGGCCAGGTACCTACGCACGTGCAAGCGCCCCAGGCTCGCTGTCCACACGCGGGAACAATCTCTTGGATCAGGTTTTCGTCCTCTTTTACCCTCTCATACTTGTTTTTCATAAACCCTAACCCTAGATTGCGTTTTTCATACCTCTTTTGCCCTCTTCTCACCCTAGGGTTCCTTAAATTGAAATTGGGAATCCCTTGGATTAGGGACTGATTCTTATGCATGTGTGGTTGATTTCTATTTCCCTTTGAGCATTGTTTGGTCTATAATTTTTATTGATCTAGTCCTGGCCCGTGTAGGCCTGGACCCGTACAAATTTCCCTTTGCTTGAATGTTTGGACTTTTGTGTAGGATGTGGAATTTTATGTTATTGTTCTGATGAATTAGTATGATTTAAGCCTAAAATCTTGCATATCATATTACAATTTCATATCCTGCATCATTGTACAAAGGAAACTTATTGTGCATACTTACTTTTTGTGATTTTTTTAGTTCCAAGTGTATAATCATGTCTCTTTCAACATATCCAAAGGTTTTATTACAAAATTCCTTCATTTCCCAAGGTTTACCTCAAACAGGGACATTTTCCTCCCGATACATGTGATGTTTCTCATTCGATACCGGTATGTTTTCACATCCCAAGGGTGCCATACATGCATTAATACCGATATTTAAATCACAATCAGGGAGAATGTGGAGGGATGTGATTGCATGTAAATATAACGTTTAAGAAGGGGATTGGTGGGTAAAGGAATCATCCTCATAAAGGGCTTCGAGGTTGTGGAAAGCGGTTAGCAAAATGGTAGGCAAGTTCAAAGAGGGGATCAGGTACTCATGCGACAACGGGAAGAGGATTAGGTTTTGGCCAGACCTTTGGCTTGGGGAGCATACCATCCAAGAGGAATTCCCCACAATACCCAACATTACCTTGGATCGGAATGTGCCTGTGGAGCGGTGGGGCGGCAGAATTTCATTCGGCTCTTGGAGAGGCCTTAGCGCATTACGCCAGCTCTGGAAGTAAGCGACTCGATGGCGTGGTCCAATTCTAAATCTGGTTGGTTTTTTGTTCTATCCATCTATAGCATCCGGTTGGATGCAATTTGGTTGGGATGTATGCTCATATGTCCTTCGTTTGGTCCTGTGGAGCCTCTCCTACGGTGGTGACTTTTGCATGGCTAGCGGGAAAGAATAGGGTGCTCGCTATTGGCAACTTACAAAAGAGATTGATGGTAATCCCCAATTGCTATCTCCTATGGATGGTGGACACAGAGTTTGCGAATCGCTTTTTCACCCATTGTGTGTTCACTCAGACGGTGTGGGATAGATTCCTCGCTTGTTTTAAGATTTCTTGGGTGATGGTTAGGTCCATTAATGAGTTCTTTCTAGTGTGGCATGGGGGAGGAGGTGGGTGTGGAGGCTAGTTTTATTGGTGATACTCAGGGCTTTGTGGGGTGAAAGGAACAATCGCTCCTTCCGGGATAAGAGTGGTCTAATCAAGACGTTTTTGAGAGGGTAAAGTTAGATGTATGTTCTTGGTTCAACAATGAGTTCTGTGAAGGTTGGGTTGTATGTTGATGCTTGCCTATTGGTGCTTTTTAATATAAGTTTTTTTAAAACTTTTCAAAAAAAAGAAGAAGAAGAAGAAGAAGAAGAAGAAGAAGCGGTAGCAAATGTGAGCACCACTACTGGGGAGACATGTGAGTTCCCAATTACAATCAGCTTGCACCAAGGATCAGCATTGATCCCGTACCCATTCGTATTGGTTATGGATGAGTTAACGAGACATTTTCAGGAAGATATCCCATGATCTCTATTGTTTGCATGTGATATAGTTTTGATTGACAAGCCAAGGCCGTAAACACAGCTAGATTTATGGAGGGGTGCTTTAGAATCTAACGGGTTTAAAATTAGTTACACTAAAAGAAATATATGGAGTGTAAGTTTAGTTAACAGTAGGAGTGAAAATGAGGAATTAGATAAGATTGTTGATTGAGGAATTAGATAAGATTGTTGATCGAGAAGTTAGTTAAGATTGCCGACCAAGAAGTTTCCCAAAATAACACTCGATACCTTGGGTCAAGAATTCATGAGAATGGAGAGATTGAGAAGGATATTGCCCATATAATTCGAGTTAGGTGGAAGAAATGGAGATGTGCCCCTTGAGCTTTATGTGATCGTAATGTACCCCACAAACTGAAAGGGATTTTTTTTATAGGATAGCTATAGGACTAGCCATGCTTTATGATACAAAATGTTGGGCAGTAACCAGTAAGGAACATGTTCATCGAATGTGTAGCTGAAATGAGATTGTTGAGATGGATGAGTGGCAAGACAAGGAATGATTGAATCAGAAATGAATGCATTTGCGGGAACTTAGGAGTAGCACAAATAGGTAATAAAATGAGGGTAGGTAGACTTAGATGGTTTGGTCAATTGGAATGGAGGGCAAGAACCGCGCCTATTAGGAGTGAGTCGGTACAAGTTAAAGGCTCTAAAAGGGCAAGGGAAAGGCCCGAAAGAATGTGGATGTAGTAAGAAAAGACTTAACTACCTATGGTCTAACTGAATGTATGACCCTTGATAGAGTGGATGGCGGAAAAGGATTTATCTAGCCGACCCCAATCAATTGGGATAAGGATTAGATGATAATGATGATGTAAATTTTCTGTTGTCATCCAAACAACGAAAATCGTTCTATTGAAGTTCTCCTTCCAAGAAGAGAAAACCCAAGGGATTAAAATTCCAACAGAATTTATTTCCCATGCATCCATATGATCCTCAATATCATGCATAATGTTTGGTAACAGTTATCCAATGTATTTGCTAGGATTGTTTTGGAGGTGAATTATATTTAGGCCCTGTTTGGTAGATGCCTAAAAATGAGTTCATCTCATTTTAGTTAACACTAATGTATTATTTGGATGCCTCTAATTTTTTTACTTGTAAACACATTACGCCTTAAAAGAGTTTCAGGTGTAATCGGTTTACATGCTGTTTCATTTGGCTTTCAAGTGGTAATATGTTTACAGGTAAACAGATTGTGTGTTTGGCTAGCCTGTAAAGTGTTTACAATGAATAAAGTAGGTATTCATACCACAGAGCTTGGGTGGTGAACCTTCCAAAATCTGCAAATCACATAAGAAAGACTTGATTTTTTTAGGGCCCTAAGAAAGAATTAAAGCAAGCACACACTAAACGGATTGGATTTCTTCCACCCATCACAGTGGGCCCCAAATGCAATTTAAAAGTTTTTAATGGTGGATGTCCCATCCTTTCCTCATATGGTTCATTTGATAATAGATGAGCTGTTTTTTAAGGGCCATGAGGGAGCATCAAGGGAAGTACATTATGGATAGATTAGATGTACCATACACATTACTGCGGGCCCCACATATCATGGGTGTATATTATTAACCATTGTGTTCTAACATATATAATGCCTTTTTAGCTGTAAAGACTTTGCCTGTAATATGAAGCATGGCTTTTTACTAGGTTTCAGATTACAGCTAAAATTTGTAATCTCTTTACAACCTATAAAGGCTTTACAGGCAAATACATGCATCCAAACATGTAATCCCTTTACAACTTAAGGACTTTACAGGCATCCAAACGACCCCTTAGGGCCTGTTTGGATTTCCAATTCCCACGGTAGTTGGTTGTAAAGAAGTCATAATTACTTTTTACATGTATTTGCAATGATTGTCCGTATTTCTCTTGACTACTTTCACACGATTGTTTTTTAGAATTATTTCGGTGTAATAGACATCAATTCACTAGCCGTGTGTTTGGGTAGACGGTGTATTAGTCATGTCATTTCGGTTTTGTTGTTATGGTGTCCAGCACCTCAGCTCTATTACAAATGCAAAGGATTGTTTGAATTCTTCTACAATCTTGATTAGAGATGTGGATTGTAGTGTGTCCTTGTCAAACATTCCTGATTGGAGATATGGATTGTACTGTGCCCCTCCCAAACATCCCGTGGACAGTGGTCAATGTCCTGTGGGACCCACTATCTTGTATGTATTGGATCGAGGCCGTTGATCCATCTACACGAACCATTTGGTGCAATGTAGTAATCAGTGGGGGCCTTAGTTTGGTATCAACGCGGGATAATATCAGGATGACCATTCATTCATGTTGTATGGTCCACACCGTATTTGGAAATGCTTCAATTTATGGAATCAGCACTATATGGTAGACCACGTATAAATGGATGGTTAGTGTGGATAAATAGACAATGGAAGGACGGTGGCCACTTACACTGGAAGCAAGGTGGGTGAATACGAGGGTACCTATTCTAGGCCCTGCAAAAAAGTTCCCTATGATGTTTTTCGGATGTGGGATCAACAACCCACTCTATAAGAATTCAACCCATATATGTTATATATGTCAGCTATGATATATGTGTCCAAAATTATATTGACCACAGTCTTTCATACAGACATACCGACGCAATTCAATGTCCAAAAGCATGTCTAAAACAGTCCTTTTTAAAGCATCTACACAAAAAAAAAAAAAAAAACCCTACTAAAATGTCATCAATATCCGGCAAGTTAAGTTAGCGCCAAGACATGAGCTTAATGGTAAGGATTAAAACCAGGCAAGCGAAGATTATCCTAATCAGGGCCGCAAGTGAACGCGGCGTTTCTTCAACACCTTCTTACCTTATACTGTTGTAATCAGTGGATGGACGGTAACAGGATGGTGAGGGGGGGGGGGGGTTGCTGGAGGGTTCATGCAATTAGCAATGGAACGCAGTCCATGCGTCGACAGCCAATTGTCATGATCGTCCTCGTTTTCCCATATTGGTGCATTTGTAAGCTCCAAAGTCTCGCAAAAAGCTGTCCATTGAATAAAAAAAAGCCTCCAATGCTGATTTGTAACCACGGAAGCGGACCATGGAATATCCCTCAACCTGTTCACGACACTCTTCCCAGGTATAATAGATCCCAGGTCGGCGTCCGTTGAATACAACATACATCTTTTTACCCATCTGTACAACACGAAATATTGTATACAACGTCAAACTGAGTGTATTACTAATGTGATTTATTAATATAAAGTATCACAATTTGTATCCAACTATAGCAGAAAACTGGTGATATGAAGACGACATCATACCTGAAGTTGGGACTGTATGTGTTAAACCTGTGTAGTTATCCTATACATTATGTAGATATAAGCAGCATAGTCATAATTAAATCAAATATTCCATGAGATTAAAAGCAGGTAATGCAGGTTGAAAGGCATCGAAGGATTAAGCATTAAATACACATCAGCATCCAAAAAACAAAAGCAGATATCATCCAAAATTACCCACATTTCAAAAGCTAGTCAACACAACTAGTAGAAGAGCAAAAAAAAAATGTTGTCTAAAAAACCACTTGGCTGACCAGCCAAAGCATACATAACCCCAACGACCAGGTGGAGGGTACAACGATCAATTAGACGACTGATCTGGTGAAAGCAGCATCAGCACAATGTCCAACCTCCTATGCTTAGGGAGAGAAATGAATAAGGCAGATTGTTGTTCATCTTTTGATAGTATCCTTGTTGTGCGTAGAATCTTGTGACCTGTAAGGCCTTCAATCTACTCCAAGATAGGTACAATCTGCGACATACGTACCATTTCCTTGGTGTATGGTTGTAGCTAGTGACTTGACAGCTTCAGCAACGTCACTCATTCCTTTGCCAATGATGTCGCAAGGGCCATCCATTCTTGCTCTCTTCCTAGAATTGGATGTGATGCCTGTGTTCACGGAGTTGTTCCCGTTTACATTCGGACTACAGTTTGCAATATGAGTACCGTCACGACTTTAAAATGACCATTGGATGTTAGGTGGACCGTCCCCTACATCGTCACTCGATAACACGAGTGTATCATTATTCAGATCAACTGACGTTGTCGGTGAAATATCGGGATCCCTAGACCTTCTCGAACACATAGTATTATGCATGTTTCCTGTGGAAGCATGCAATCCAGTAGCTCGGTCATTTCCAAATAAGTACATTAGGTAATCGTACCTTCGCACCTCTTTCCCCCGAACATGTTGTGCGTAGGGATGTAACTATTGACAACAACAAAGAAAAATCGGTATTAGTAAACAAACGTGAGAAGATATGTACAATTATAAAATGAAACATTATGCTTAAGTAACAAAAAAGTTAATTCGATATTAATCTCACCTGTATGTAATCCTCCCAGACATCGTCCGAAGCAATCACTAGCTTCTTGTCATCATCCCCAGTGTTCGAAATATTGGTATTGCGTTATGTATCGCAGCCTTGGGATACGTATACGTATCGGTTATCACATGGGGATATATCGATTGTATTGTGTAATGTATCGTTGTTGTTGGAAACATTGGAAATTGGTCGATTTTTTCAATGAAATTTCAATGATTGTTAAAAAAGACATCAATGAAGATTTATAAATCAAAACATTATAAAAAACAAGTGCAAATAATAGGTTTTCTTTGTATGGGGTCCTAATCTATGCGTTGTCTAATTGAATTGATGTAAGTATATTCAAAGTTTATTCTTATAATTTATAAATGTCAGAAGACGTGTGGAAACACAAGCAATACATTCAAATACAAAAGAAGAATCACTAAATTAGGTTATATACATGTTTGATTTTATGTTCGGACACAGATTGCAACCGATTTGTGAGAAATTGGGAAAATTTTATTTTATTTTTCAATTTTCCACAACTTGGTCCTTCTTCTCCAAGCCTCAAAATCAAAGATCCCAATCCATGATTTTTCTTGCAAAACATGGATTCGTAACAATTTGACATTGATTTAACATGATTTATGGAAAAAAATAATCGAAAATAAAAAATGCTCACCAGATCGAACATGTGGGATATATCTCACTACTTGTGCGTTTCGTATCGCACAGGTGGGATACAAGAAATATCGTGGGATATTGGCCGATATCGTCGATATTTAAAACACTGATCATCTCATCCAAACCCACTGGCGTTCAGGGTGTCCCGAACCTCGAAATACAGCCTCTTCAATGTGTGGAGGCGATTATCAACATGTTTCTCCTGAATTGATATCCTTAGTGCACTCCTGACAGTTTCCACGACCGTTTTATAGGTCTCCTTCTTAAATCTGTTAGCACTCTTATGGCCATTTGCAACAACATTCATCAACGTATCAATAAGGCAGTCATCCATTTCATCGGTCCAGCGCATTACACCACTAGACAATCCATTTAATTTATATTTCATCGGTGTCATTCATAGTGTAACACACGGGTCTTGACCGGATTGTTTTGTTAGGGTTGACTGGTTGATTCGCTTGTTCGGTGACATTTCCCCGTCATTAACTTCAATTATCTACAAATAGTAAAATGAACATATATTTAATAAACAGTACAACCTTGCATACAAGTCATATAAAGGCAATATTTTAACAAACCTGAAATATAATACACACATTCATAAGATGATATAAAAATTAGAGGAAGAGCATCTTTTTTCAAACATCCAAAATGATGGTAATCTAAACACATGCCTATAGGTAACGGAGTACAATCCTGTGAGGCTATACCTACTACAAAATGACAAATTATAATTCGATTATCATATGCTACGACTCACAGGATGAGATTCATTCCGCATCCTCGAAGCAATAGTCTCGATATATCGCCCATTTGTCCTTCTCACGTTATGTGACATTAATCTCACATGGTGATAAATTTATACTCTCTGTTACATCTGTTGATGCGACTTCCTCTTCTACCAAACCATCTCCTCCAGATAAACAGATAAAGTTGTGTAACACACAACATGCGATCACTATCTTCACTTGTGTTAGAAGGTTGTATGGTGAAGCTGATTTAAGGATTGGAAAGCGAGCTTTCAATACTCCAAAAATCCTCTCTATAACGTTTTGTAATTGAGCATGCCGGTAGTTGAATAGTTCTTTCTTGTTGGAAGGATTGCGGCCTGTGTGGTATTCATTGAGGTGGTACTGTACACCGCGGTAAGGAGCTATAATTCCAGGAGAATGAGCGTAACCAGCATCAACTACGTAGTACTTACCTATAATTAATTAGGAGTAATTATCAATATAATTTCATGAGAAATCATATTATCAAGATGTTCAATCATATAGATTTACACGAAGTACCCTCGGGGATAGTAAAGCGATCAGTGGAATGTGTCAAAGCACTATGTAAGACGCGTACGTCAGAGGTAAATCCCTCCCATCCAGCGAGCACATATACGAACTTCATGTCAAATGTACATGCGCCCATTACGTTCTGAGAGAGGACCCCTTTCCTGTTACAGTAGGTTGCACTTTCCAATGCAGGCACATAGGCGGGTGCATGGGTCCCATCAATTGCATCAATGCAGTCCTAATTTCAACATGAATTATTAAGAAAAAATATAAAATAATCTTATAACAAGAGTGGACGTTGCATAATGTGATTACAATTGAGCATACCTGAAAGTACGTGCTCCAATTGGGATTTGCTAGGATCTCGAACGGTGTTTCTGCACTTGGGAGTTTCACAAACTCCGGATATAGTCCGACAATAGCATCCACCACTTTACTAAAATATCGGCTTACGGTTTCTCCAGATCTTATAAACTGACGCCCGATGACACGGTTTCTAACATTATGCCCTACTGTATGAAAGAACATGAAAAGTTGTTCCTCCATAATTACATGTTTCCCATTTGGAAGGAGATTTCTATTCCTGAGAAATGAGTATAAGTTGAAAAATGTGGCCTTGTTCATTATGAGTTATGCTACGCACTCATTGTCATCCGTTCTAATTATCCCATTTATTATCTTCCTTCTTTCCATGTCCCCAAATCTTGAGGGTGATTTAAATAAAATATTATTGCAATATTCCCCCACTACAATAGTTGTAGTTGTTGCAGCAAGTGTAGCTGCAAAAGCAGCCATTTCCTCTTTTGTCCATCCTTGTCCCTCCATGTTACGATTTTTTCTTGTACAACACATCGAATGAAACTGAGTCAACATCCACCACACCAATATCAAGCATCAGTTCCATAAATCTGGATTTATAATTTCAAATGTTCTTCAAAATATACATTTCTTCAATCTATCTATTCAAATTACAAATCCTATATCTGACAATAATTCGTTATCAAATATTTCTTTTTCAAACAGTAGGTCTCATAGAGTTGATCAAAACAGTAGATAGCAAGTTGTGTAGTTTGCTAATTATTTCTTCGATTTTAATTTTCATTATGACTAAGTCACCCATCAAACATCACAACTACTTTCTGGGTAAAGTAAAATGCCTACAGAAATTGAATCTGGAGGCATGCATTTGTGGCAGAAACATTTTGGGATTACTGTTATATCTCAAATGTTTACTTCTTTATGATAGATAGTATATCAAATATTGTTTAATATCTGATTAGAAAACGGCCAAAGTACCGTTCACAACAACAAATATTAAGGAAAAAACTAAGAGAAGAGTGAAACCATCTATTATAATCACCACCCCAACAGACACCAAGCCTGTAAAACATAAACGCTCGAGGCTCAACTGTTATGTGGATCTTGTGATGCAGGACATGGAAATTAAACATGATATACAAAAATAAATAAAAATCAAGCTTAAGATCATACTAAATTAGAAACAATCACACAAAATTCCACATCCCACACAAAAGTTCAAACACTCAATTAAGGGGAATCTTACGCGGATCCAGGCCTACACATGCAAGGGCCGGATTAATCAAAATTATAGACCAAACAAGAATCAAATGAGGGTAAATTCATCCACACATGCACAGAAATAATTCCCCCAATCCAAGGGATTCATAAATTTCAATTAGGGGAACCCTAAGGTTGAAGAAAGGGCATAAAATTGGAGATACGAGTAATTTAGGGTTAGGTTTAGGGATTTTGGGTGAAAGAGGAGTGAAAGAGAAGAGAAAAACGAACCAGAGAAGTACCGCACGTGTGGACAGCAGCAATGGCCCAGACGCACGTGCGTGTGATCCCGGACGCACGTGTGTGGGGCCCACTATTTAGAAAAAGGCCACATTGGCCCTGGTTGGCCAGGGATGGACTCCAAAACCCTCAAATCTCAGCTCGATCCGATGCACGGTTTGTGTGTGGTGCTCCGCCGAAGTTTCAGCCCTCCTGCAGGGCCAGATTCTGAAAATATGCTGTAAATGGGGAAACGCTTGCAAATATTGATGGATTTGTAGATGGAATGCTTGTAGGAGAAGAGAAATATGGATGAAAGAAGGTGGGGGCGAATCGGGATAGGTGTGGCTTCGCACCATGGTAGTCAATTGAATCTCCACAACTCAGAAATTTAGAGGACAGAAAAACGCAACAATTTTATTAATCTTATTGAGAAAAAAATACTACAAGGGGTGCCTATTTATAATAAAACCCTATACCCCAAAACTCGCGCCATGTGTGCAACCTATTACTTGGAGACGAAGTAATCAAAAATAACAACTAATCAAAGCAATCTAAACCGTCCATGATATTCCTAATAACAATAATAAGCAAAACCCAAAGTACTAGATCAATTAGAATAGTGGGCCACGATCATGAGAACCCATGATGGGATTCACATGACTATCAGGTCCACTCTAACGAACCAAAACGTAGTCCTCTAACTAAGAGGCCCTCCCTGGATGTCGTCATCGATCCAGATCGATGGTGGGGCCCTCCTCCTTGCGTACGTGCGTAGGGGAGCGTGCGTGTGCGCGTGATGTCCCCATCACCTTGTTGATGGATGGCCATCACCAAATGCCCATGGATTACTTGTGTTTATATAGTACAGATATTTTGGATTCTATAATGTGTTTTACTCACATAAGCATTTGGGTGTTGAGAACAATTCAAAATGTCATTTGCAGGTTAAGGTCTTGAATTACTAGGAAGCTTTGGGTGTGATTGCAGCTCACAAAGTAGGGATTGACCCAAGATAACTGATTTTTTTTTTTTCCTATACAAACGTAATTCAGGCTGTTGGTCAGGTGGGCCGTGCCATGCATACACCAGTTTGATCATCAAGTGACTCTGGTCATCAGGTGGGCTAAGAAAAAACAAAACAACATTCCACATTCGGTTCTGCGCACCTAATGACTAAGGGCCATGGCACATACTAAGTGGGGCCAACCTGATTAAATGCCCATGTTGGCATATGGCGAGAGAGGGATCGAGCCTCCATAATTCTTCACAAGCATGTTGTATTGCTTGGATTGGCATCGTCATCCGATCTACGACTTCTTGTGGACTATTAGTGCAAGGTACTCGCGGCTGGTTTTTCGAAGACTTAAGCATAATCAAACTGCTGAAATCTCAAGATTTCTTAGATTTTGCTGAAATCATTATCATTTGAGAAGTCGTTTCATGCCGATCATCTCCTCCTGATAGGATTTTCATGCGTAATTGGTATTCTTTTGACATAAAGACTACCCAAAATTAGAAATCATTCCAATCCAATAAATCAGGACAGGAGGAGACCCCTCAGGATGAAGAATCATTGCCCATTTCTTGTGGGGACGTGATCATGGCTAATCCGATGATAACCCATACCAAAAATCATATTTTGATAGGTCAATTCACATCTGACCAACGGTCCTATAGGCTTTTTGGCCTGGCAATAAAATGCAAGGATAAGAGACTAACAACAACAAAGATTTGGATATTCAAAGAATGACAATATTTTTTACAAAATATCAATTCGTCATCAGATGGCCCACATATGTTTCACAGAACATCAATGTCATCAGATGGGCCACATATGCCTAACCACGTGCATAGGTTAAAAATTCTTGTCCTTTTTCCAATAACCGCAAGAGTTCAAGCCATATTCCTTGACTATTGACATAGAACAGGAGATGATTTCCTACCAGTTGAGGAGTTTGCATAGGTGATGGGGAAGATGTCACGATCTCCGGGCTGAGAATCCATTGTAGGAGGGAAGAAATAGGTACCATGATCAGGGTATGATTTGTCATTACATGCAATACACGATTTTGCAATAACATGCAAGACAGGAAAATTATAATATCATGCAAGGCAAGAAAATTGCAATAACATGCAATACAAACCATCAGGGAAGAAGATGGTTCGAATCATCAAAAGAACAAAACATCCCTTTGTAACTACCTGCTTTTGATTGGAGATGCTGCGGAAACTGCCGATGACCAGCTTATAGACAAGCTCCGAAGCCGTATACTGTCGACCATGGAAACAAGGAAGAAACACGGCATGAATGAAGGGATTTCCGATAACCAAAGGCCGGATGAGAAGAAATACAAAGAGAACTGTACCAATGAAAGTATCCGACCGTTGTCGTCTTACCTTATTGGAGTGAAAATGCGGGAGAACGCAGTTTGGTCCCTCGATGAAGAAGACACAATGGTGGAAAATCTGTTTTAAAGGCCTCTGTTGCCCACGTTCGTGCTCCAATGCTCCTGCGGACCACGGCTCTTTCCGGTGTCAGGTCTGCTGCATTGATATCTCATATCGATTTACCTGCAGCGACATGTTGTTTCAGGCGGCTACTTTACTCTGAAACACTGCCATTTCAGAGGCTACAGTAGTGCATGTATTTACGGCTATATTCAAACACTTGTTAGAAGTCATAATGACTTATTTACAGCCGAATGACGGTATTTCAGAAAACCAAACAGGCCCTTAGAGATCTTTACCTTTTAAAAAAAAATTTTAAAAATTAAAAATTAAAAATAATAATAATAATAATAATAAACGTATTGTAGATCTTGATCTCTAATGCATAATCACTATTAACATGAACTCATTATTTATCAGAGATCTTGATCTCTGGTACATAATTTCTGTTTACCAAAATGAGATAACTCATTTTTAGGCGTCTACCAAACAGGGTCTTAGGTTTAAATCCTATTGTAGCTTGATGGAATAAAAATTCATATCTTGTTTCTACACCGTCTGGTATGAATCCCAAGCCTATACATGCCCTTCAATTCTGTAAAAGGGTTAATGTGTTAGTTTTGACAGTTGCTTGCTGCTATATGTTGACCTCCAACAGTTTCAATTATTATTTTGTGCACATTGTTTCCTCCTTTGCTTACCATTCAGTTTTCTCTTTAGAGAATCTTTATTTTGTTGTAAACAATTTTTTGTTGTTTCTTTTGAATTTCAGCACAAATAAACTTGGTTTTACTCCAGAATTTTTAGGACGTGTCAAGCTTGTTACTTCAGTGGCATCATTGCTAGGTGTTGGACTGTATAATGGGTTCCTGAAGAATGTTCCATTGCGAAAAATTTTCCTCTTGACAACCATTATAGGTGCAGCTCTTGGGATGACACAGGTGCTTACCATTCATTTATCTCAGTTTCATTAATGATATTTGAGAAATCTTTGATCTGGATGTCATTGTCTAACCATTGACAATAGTTCATATTATTGCTCAGGTTTTCCTTGTTACTGGATTAAATCGGCAATTCGGTGTGAGTGATGAGTGGTTTGCTATGGGAGATTCTTTGATCATAACAGTCCTTGGTCAGGTGATTGATTGCCTTGACTTGAATATTAGATAATTTTCTATACCATGAATGAACACAGCTTTCAAGGATATCAGTTATTGTTGCATACATTAAGCTTTGGTTACTTCACTGTGACTGGACAACAAATATATACCATCACCCCTGAGATTTAGAATTTTAGAGGAGAATGTGTCATATAGGCACTCTAAAAATTAGCCATTCCACAGAATAATTGACACGTGAGCATTTGTTACCACCCGGTGATCTCATGCTGTTGATGAGGTTTTTTGCCTAGATGTTCTTGCATATTGCCTAACTTTATGAAAAAATGTTTGTAAAATTTGCTCTTTAGGCACAGAAAGAATAGTTACCACACCCACATGCATATAGAGAGTAGACAGAGCAGATTCCTCTTTTTAAAAAATCCAAATTTCCATCTTAGAATGGAGTTTGCTTGTTGAGCCTGAATGCTTTGAGTTATGATTTCATTAGCAAATGTGTTAGTATGCAAGTCCAGAGTTGTATGAAGGCACACAGAGATTAGTGTGGAACAAAAATGTTGACCATAGCATACTTTGCCTGCTACAGGCATTGAACTGGACCCAAACTGAATGATACTTGTCACCTGTGTTAAGTGGAGTTCAAAAATGGTAGATTATCAAAGTTAATAAGGTTTTACTTAAACTAATTTTCAGAACATTTTATTCTTATGTTCATTTTCTTATCTTTTTATATGATGGGCTCTTTATTAATGTTTCTTGTAACTACTATTGGAAGTTGGGTAGCGTGAAGAAGGGGTTCAAACTTCTCTTTTTTTAATGCAAAGTTGGGAATTACCGTCTTCATACCTCACCTTGCTGTTGGGCATTGGGAAACCAGCAAAACGCCTTTGGGATTCCATCACCCAAGGATGGAAAGGAAATTACTCATTTACAACACATTTACAGTTGGCATGGAAAATCAAACATGCCTTTTTAGGAACCTATTTCTCCTCCACTGGCTGCTTCTTCTTAAGAGCCTCTGAGGTTAGATACGGTCGGGTCAAAAATCCCTAGCACCACCTCTCTATTGGTAGAGGGATTATCTCCCCTACGCTAGCACAAGGGCCCTGGAGATTGCCGAGCCATTTCATTCACCAAAACCTGCACCTCTCTATTTCTGAGCTCGAGGTCAAATCTTGCTCTTTGAACTACGAGCTTCCTCCCTCTGAAGCTATCCCCATGCAACAATGTCATTGTTCTTACCAATTCCTCTTCCGAGCTCATCTTGACAAAGGTGAAGCCCCAATAGGTCTGTCCCTTAGTAGCACGACCTCCATCACTGCACCCACTCTCCCAAACACCCTAGAGAAGTTGATTGGGAGACAACCCTCCAAGAATCCCTCAATGTAAAGGATTGGGTAGTATAATAATGGGGCCTTCCTTCCTACTTTCTTCTCCAGACCTGATTTCCTCTTCCCAACAGCCTCCCAAGGATCACCATCCTCTTCCTCTGATACCTATTCCAGTCCCAACGAAGCTACAACCTTAGCGTTTCCTCCTGCTGTCCTTATAAGCTTCCTGTTCGCTACCGACTGTGAACTACTCAGCTTCTTGGCGATGTCTGACCCCCTCAACGTATCTTGCTTCTGTCTCCACATTTTCCAACTCTCCAAGTTGAAGAATATAGATTTTGCAGGGTTTAGTCGATTTTTAAAGATTCTATAAGGTTTAACCAACTGTGAAATTTTGAGCCAGTTGGCTAGTGGAGTCTCCAAGTCAAACACATCATATTCGAGAGGCTCCCCACATGCTTCAACCTAGCAAAAAAGCATGGCCACCAAAATCCAGTGTTCACACCCTCTTACCCCCATTCAATTTTTTCTTTTCTTTTACAAAGCCCAAGCATCCTATTGACAAGGGGAGATTGCTAGCCCATTAAAAGCCCAAAAAATGAGCCCCATACTAGCACATTAAAACCCCCAAAAATTAGCCCAAGGAAAAAAAAGAACCATCTTGCCAATTAAAACTTCAAAAATTAGCCCTATTCCAACTCATTAAAACAAAATAAAAATAAATAAATCAACCCCATTCCAACCCATTATAAAAGTAAATAAATAAATAAACAGCCCCATTCCAGCCCATTAAAAGCCCTATCCCAGCCTATTAAAAGCTCCCAAAATCAGCCATATTCCAATTCAAATCCAGCCCCATTAAAAAAGAAAAAAGAAACTGCCAAATATTTTATCCCTCGCTTTGCCAATGTCACCTCTTGAGACATGTCTGCCAGTAATGGTCACATCTATCGAGAGAGGTTTATTGATCAACAACAAAACAATTGTATCACCGAGTTATTCGTAAGAGTAGCCAACCTGGAAACCGTTGTTGACCAGCTACGTGGAGAATAACATGGAGACCCACTTGATGGTAACCCAAATCTGCAACCAGGGTTCCAGCCTGAATCTTTGGTGAATCAATATGGAATTGGTCCTTAGGAGTCTATTTATGACTTCTCTTTGCAGAGAGAGCCCATGACGCCTCGATAGAGATGCCCACCCAAGAAAGATATCATCAAGAAAGTATGAGTTGAAGTTTTAGACTTCACGGGTCGCCTTGATGCAAAGACTTTTGTCGATTGGATTACAACGCTTGAAGATTATTTTTCTATGGTATGCCATGGTTGATGTCCAACGAGTGGCCTTTGTTAAGGTCAAGCTGAAGGGCCCAATATGAATCTTATAGAGGAGCATTGACGACAACCATCTTATCATGGTTTGCCCTACTATCACCAGGGGTGTTGACATGAAAGAGAAGCTGGAAAGTAAGTATTTGCCTTCAAACTATATGGATACCCTCCTCCAAGAACTCCTTTCATTCAAACAAGGAACTTTATTGGTGGATCACTATACTAAGAAGTTCAGTGAGCTTTTTGTTCATTGTAAGCTTGTAAACAGACCGTACAACTAACCACTACCGGGCAAGGTTATGGTAAGAGATCCAACGTGAGATGGCTATGTATGATTTTGAGTCAATCAACAATATTCATCGAAAGGCTCGAAGAGTTGAACAACAGTTGCGGCAGCACACTCTTTGACGCTTAGGCTCTCCAGCCTAGGAATCTTTTGTGAGAAAAGGTCTGGATCCACATCTTAATCGGACTTCACCCTAGGGATACCGACCACCTTACTACCAATCGTGCCCACAGATGTAGACTCCGCTAAGGCAACCATAACCTTGCATCACCCTCCACCACAATATTCATATTAAAGGCAACCAGCACTATAAGGACATGACACCAAAGGGTGAGGTCCTATTCCTAATCCTCCTCGAGAATGTCGTGATGATGACTGCTTCGTTGTGGACAAATATGACATTTTTCTAATAAGTGTTTACAAGATTGGAACCCCCATTACTGCAGTAATGAGGACCCCCTACTACCTGGACGGTCATGAGTATTACAACGAGTGCATCGAGATGGAATGACCCTATATAGAGCCTATATCACAGATGTAGTACCCTCCCTCCCCCCAGCTGAAATTGCGGTCAAATCTAAGGTTGAAGGTCTCACTCTTATCATATGTTGCTTCCTTACCATCACCAAGGAGGAAGAAGAAGATTGGCGATAAACCATTGTTTTCTGTACATGGGTAAAATGTCAGGGTAAGTTATGTAGTATGATCATCAATGGGGACAATGCAATGAACATCGTTTCTTAAGTGGTGATTGATAAGCTCAAATTGCCAACCGAAAGGCGTCCAATATCACACAAGGTTACATGGGTTGATGACACTACCATCCCCGTAACTCGAAGATGTGTGGTGTCCGTTAAATTGGCATTTATGAGGACGGCATTTGGTGTGACATAATTCCGATGACTGTCACCCACATCCATCTCAGTCGACCTTGGATTTTTGACCAAAAGGTACAAAGCAACGGTGACGCTAACACACACATTTTCCTCTAACAAGGTCATTGTATCCATCTTTGCCCGTTGCAGTCTATGTTGCCTCCATCTACGCCCCTATCGCCAACATCAGCTACTCTTCTCAACTTCTGTATTCTCACCATGTAGAAGTTTGAGGAAGAAAGAAAGGAGAAAGGCATAATGTCCGTTAGTCACAAAACAAGTGTAGGAACTTATTACTGATCAGGATGAGCCTATTCCTAATGAAGTCAAATCCATGCTCCATGACTTCCAAGATTTGGCCTCTGATGATCTGCCCAAGGAGTTGCCTTTGTTGCAGGATATCCAACATGCCATAGATTTGGTTCTCGGAGCATCCTTACCTAACTTACTAGTACATTGAATGAGTCCAATTAAGTTGAAGCATCAGGTTGATGAGTTGCTAAAAAGGAGCTATATCCGAGAGAGTCTAAGCTTATGTATTGTGCCAACACTTCTTATACCCAAGAAGGATGGAATATGGTGTTTGTATGTGGACAACTGAACGATTGATAAAATCATAGTGAAGTACAAGTTCTTCCTTCCTCAGCTTGATGTTGGACTTGATGTCAAGTACTAACATCTTTTCCAAGATTGATCTTCGTCATGGGTACCACTAGATCTACATCTGACTTGCTGATGAATAGAAGAAGACATTTAAGATGACGGATGGTCTTTACAAGTGGTCGACATGCCATTCAGTCTCATAAACGCGCCTAGAACTTTCATGCATGTCATGACCCAGTTGTTACATCCCTTTATTGGCAAGTTTCTCATTGTCTATTTTGAGGACATCCTTATATACAATAAGTCGAAGGAGCACCTCAATCACCTGGGTCTTATCTTCGGAGTCCTTCACCGCGAGCGCTGCTACATTAACCTTAAAAAGTGTACCTTCATGAGTACATCCGTGATCTTCTTAGGGTACATTGTCTCATTAGAGGTGGACCTGCCAAGGTGAAAGCCATCGTTGATTGGCTGACACCTACCACTATCTCTGAAGTTCATAGTTTCCATGGCCTTGCTACATTATACATACGCTTTCTAGGAAACGTCAGCAGCATCATGGCTCCAATCACCGATTACATGAAATAAAGAGAATTTCAATGGACAAGTGCAGTAATAAGAGAGTTTGGTATGATCAAACATAAGATGGCCGAAGCTCAAATTTGCACCTTTTAGATTTTGAGAAGGTATTTGAGGTGAGTTGCAAGCTTCTAACGTCAACATTGGTGGAGTTCTTGGTTAGGAAGGCCATCTAATGGCCTTCTTTAGCGAAAAAGCTCTTTGAAGCAAAGCAATGGTACTCTACTTATGACTTGGGAGTTTTTGCCATTGTTCTAACTCTACAACATTGGCATCACTATTTGGTTGGCAAGGAATTTGTCATATACTATGATTATGAAGCTCATGAGTATCTAAACTTTCAACAGAAGATGAGTGCTCGTTGTGTCAAGTGAAGGGCTTACCTTCCACAGTTCTCCTTTATCATCCGCCACAAGGCTAGTAAGGCAGTCAGGTTGCTGATGCATTAAGTTGTTGTGCGCATTATTGTATTTGTCATTGATGTTTGTCATTGATCCAGAATTTGAAGAAATACAATGTGAGTATGTCGACGATAAGGATTTCAGATGTATTTATACAAATGTTCTAGTGGAGAACATGTGAGACACCTATATTTTAGCATTTGTAAGATTACTTGTTCCGAAAGACACAACTTTGCCTACCCAATACATCCATCTACTAATGTTTTGTGAGGGAGTGACACGCTAGTAGGTCCTAGGAACGATTACGGTGCGATTACAAGTCCCGAGAATGATTAGGGAGCAATTACAGGGTCCGGGAATGATTTCGGTTCAAGTATAGGTCTTGGGAACGATTATGGTGCGATTACAGGTCCGGGGGAATGATTACGGTGCGATTATAAGTCTCGGGAACGATTATGGTGCGATTACAGGTCCTAAGAACGATTTCGGTGTGTTTATAGGTCCCGAGAATGATTTCGGTGTGGTTACAAGTTTTGGAAATGATTACGATGGGATTACAGGTCCTGAGAATGATTACGATGCAATTACAAGTCCTTGGAACGATTTCAGTGTGATTAATGGTCCCGGGAACGATTACGGTGCAATTATATGTCTTGGGAACAACTTTGGTACAATTACAAGGCTAGGGAACGATTACAATGTGATTACAAGTCCCCGTAACGAATACGGTGGGATTATAGATCTTAGGAATGATTTTCGTGCATTTATAGGTCCCAGGAATGATTGTGTAGTGGTCACTTGGGCTGTTATAAGACTCTAGCCCTCATTGTGGATATATACTTTTGGCCTCATTTAAAATCAGATGCCTTAAAGATTTGCCAGTTATGTAGGGTTTGCCAACTTGCTAAGGGTTGAAAGAAAAATAGTGGATTATATCAACCATTGCCTATCCCGCATGCTCCGTGGGAAGATCTTATCATGGACTTCATCCTGGGTTTGCCAAAGACCGCTCGGAAAGTTGATTCGATATTTCTGGTGGTTGACCGATTTTCAATGATGGCTCGTTTCATACTACGCCTAAATACAGTAGATGCTCTCAAGATTGCTCAATTATTTTTTCGAGAGGTCGTTCGTCTTCAGGCGCTTTCGAAGACAATTGTGTCACATCGTGATCCCAAGTTCATGAGTTATTTTTAGAAAACCTTTTGGGCAACAATGAAAATCAAGCTTCATTTCTCTTATGTCCACTACCCTCAGACCGTTGGTCAAACGGAAGTGGTCAACCATAGATTGGGCAAGTGATTATAACTCAGTCATGTCATCTTTTGAAGCAGTAATTGGTATATGACTGCATCTCCTAGTCAATTTGGTTCCTCTACCAGTAGAGTTGAGACCAAGTGAGAAGATTAATGACTTCATTCGTCATACTGATGATGGTATCAAAGAACATATTCGTGATGTGGGACCATTCAAAATCATAAAAAGATTTAGTGTCAATGCTTATATTTTAGATCTCTCATTAGATTTATCTATCAATCATACTTTCAATGTGTAAGATCTTTCTATCTATTGTGCACCATACTGATGATGGTATCAAAGAACAACCTATCATACTTCTAACCGTTTTGCCCCCTATAGATGTGATCATTGATGTTCTTGACAATCAAATTGTCTTCACACGCCAATGTGGTTACGAGAAATTTCTCATCCATTGGCAAGGTCGACCTCTCTCTGATGCTACATAGATCACACCTATAGACTTCCAGCACCTGAATCCTGACCTCTATGAGCAATACCAAGCCATTAACTCACCCAAGTCGAGTTCTTTCATGCCGGAGAGGATTGATGCAGGCTGATCTGGTCTCAAGATCCATGGGTTAGGCCCAAGCCTAAGCCTATAATTGGCCACAATGAGGAGTTCATATCCTCCTAGTTAGGTAGCTAGCTATGCAAAATCAATCAGCTTGCATGTAATAGAATCTCATTAGCAGTGTTCAAAGTATCGGTATCACTACAAGTTTCGCTAGTCAGGGATAGGGAAACAATATCGATATCGCCAATAATATCACTGATAACAAAAAATGTGAGAAAACGGCGGAATTTTCAATGAAACTTCAGGAGATGCTAAAATACACTTATTTGCATATTTAAGAATAAAAAATTTGCAAAAAGAATATATACACAATAAGTTTCCATTTGAAATAGATTTTTTTTAATAAACAAACTTTCTGTGATATCTCTACGTTGGCAATATTATTGAAATATCGTTGATGCACTTGTGATACAAGCATCACCTAGAATTTACATAGTCGAAAATATTGGCGATATCAATACATTAGCAACACAAGCGACTCTTGGAATTTTCACAATTGAAAATATTGGCAATATCAATTCGTTGGCGGTACTTAGCAATACATTGTTGATGCTTGGAATTTCTAATACTACCGGTGTTATCGGTATCGCTAGGTGTTATCGATACCGGTGTTATTGGTATCTCTAGGTGTTATCGATATCGCCAAGCTGGGGATAATAATATCGGAGATATTTCGATAATATCGGAGATAATTCAAACAATGCTCATTAGGTATCTCTTATCCATTAAGTATCTTTCATATTTACCTTTTCATTTTTGCATAAATCATTAGTTGTCAATGACATTAAGAATCTTCCTTATTTGTGCGTCTAAAAGCTTATTTAAGGGCCTGGCATGAATTGTATCAAGGCACCTTGAAAGTGAATGAAAATCCTAGTTAGTGTTTCTACTTTGTTTACAATTCTTGTGCTTAGTTTGGAGGTGCCCACGTTTAGGCAGATCCTTCCCATCGATCGGTTGTGCCACTATGTTTTCCAGGACTTGGTGATGAGGAAAATGATTGGGACTTGTCGTAAAGCGGATAGTTTCTACCTTCTAGATAATGTTGGTTCTCCTTCAGCATTGCAGTCAAGTACTAACTTAGTATGAATCATAATAATTCCCAGGTTAGACTGTGGCATAGACATTTGTCTTTTCAGTCATTGAAGTTGTTATTTCCATACTTGAAGTCAGTTTTGAGTCAATCTATAATTTGAACTTTGTAAGTTGTGCAAGCATTGTAAACCAACTTTTTCCTCAAGTTTGAATAAAAGATTGTTTTAGTTTCATTTTGATGTGTGGGGACCTGCTCCTATTGTATCCATGGATGGCTATTGATATTTCATTTCTTTTGTGGATGATTTCTCCCACTGCACCTGGTTGTATCACATGAAGGCTTGTGGTGAAGTACCACACATTATTAAAAGGTCTCATAAGATGGTACTCACCCAGTTTGAGAAGAAAATAAAAATATTTCAGTCAGAAAATGCTCGGGAATACTATGAAGGTATATTACAGGGTTATTTAGAAGAGTATGGGATGATTCATCAAACCACTTGTTCGTACACTCGTCAGTAGAATGGACCCAATCTGCTTTAAACATGTGTAGCATCTTATCAGTTGTTTTAGTCTGCCAATCCACTAACAACCAATCCATTTCTTTCATAATCCCTAATACAAAACCATGAAGAATCAAGATTATCTTCCGCCAACCCATTTTTCAAGTTGCATCATGAATTGTTTCCATAATTGTAGAGTGGGTGTTGTAAATGGAAGGGCTTTAGGGCTATTTGAATATGGGATGCATTGAATTGGATAGGATGGCCCTGTCCATGTAATTTGAAGTAGGAGGGGAGAGGAAAGTGCCAGCTAAGGTGGTCTTTTAGGCTGTTTTGCTTCAGCTACTTATGTCTCAAGTAGCTGATCTCTCTCTCTCTCTCTCTCTCTCTCTCTCTCTCTCAGCCAAAAAACCCCAACATAAAAAGTAAATAAATTCCAACTCAAATAAAGTGGTCCCAAATGTGGACCCATATTACTTAAAAGCAAACAGTGCGAAATGGGAGTCCATGATGGATGAGAAAATCAGACGGTCCAAAACCCCAAATTCAGGAGGAAATCCCTTACCTTATCTTCTTCTCCTTATTCTTCAAGGACCTAATCAGCGGGTACCAGAGAGAAGAAGAGTTTGAGACAGAGAAATGGGAGTGGGATCGAGAGATATGTTGCAGGAGAAATAGGGTTTGAGAGGGGTTGCCATGGCTGTAGTGGCTGCTCCCAGCGGCGGCCATGGTCATCGCTGCCACAACTGACGAAGGGAGGAGCAAAAGGGATGAGAGAGAGAGAGAGAGGCGGTGGCCATGGTGGCTGCTGCTACCGGCCGGCCTCCCCATCTCCTCCCCCCCCCTCCAAAAAAAAAAAGCAATACTTTTAAACTCAAGGCCAGGTGTTCAACAACTCTTAAATTGGCATTTTACCAAGCTAACTTTTGTCACATAAGCTACTAACCAAATAAGCAGCTTATTAGTGTGTATTCAAACACGCCCTTGGTGTATTGGTTTTGGCTGAGGCCATTTTGTAGAAGAAAAACATGTCCTTTAGGATACACAATTGAAGATGTTAGGATTCTCCCTAGTCCGAACAGGCTCTTAAGAATGACCAATTACAGGGTCCTGAGCCTCAAGAAATGTATGGTTTGCTGAGTCACGATACTCTGCGCATGTGGTGTCATTGGTTTGGCGGTCTGGAATGTTGATCTGATGGGTTCTGTGATCGGTGGCCAACGACCCTGAAAGTATCCATGTTTGGAAGATCCTAAACCCTCCATAAGTGACCAACAGAGGGACAATGAAAAGAATACAGCAAGGGTGGCAAAAGTAGTGCAAAGATTGAAGAGTAGCATCTTTGAATCTGGTAGATTTCAGGGAATCCTCATCTTTGCTGGCCCCCATCATATCAACTGTCTGGATCACTGGGTGATGGGCCCCACATGTATGAACTCCTATGCCTCACCAAATGATACATTTGCTAATGTTCAGGACCCTACAATTGGTCATGTCTTTAGCAATATCGGGGTTAAACAAATGTTGCCTCATTCAAACTAAAGATTCAGCAAGTTGTTTGCAATAGCTACAAATTCTATACACCTTAATTCATGTGACAGATTCATACACTACTTGTCAACAATGTGCATAAATTACATTGCATTCAACTGATTGATATTTATTTAAATGGTCTTCAAATGCATAGTTTTGTTTTGATTTCTGTGACAACCTCGTATCGTATGATGTTTCTGCAATTTTGTTGAAATGATTTGTAACCTACAGCAATAAGTACTCAATAAATAAATAAAAATGCTTGAAATACTAAAAACTAGTCTTAACTAGTTATTTAGAAAATAGTTATTGAGTTGGTGGCCAAACAAATAATAATGTATGGTTCCTGCAGGCATCATTCATGCCAGTTCTAGTATTGGCTGCAAAATTATGCCCGGAGGGTATGGAAGCCACACTCTTTGCCACGCTCATGTCCATTTCAAATGGAGGCAGTGTCACCGGAGGACTGTTGGGTGCTGGTCTGACTCAGCTTTTCGGTATAACTAAGGACAGTTTCGATAACTTGGCAATCTTAATAGTTCTATGCAATCTCAGCTCATTGTTGCCACTGCCACTCCTCAAACTCCTTCCCAGAGAAAACCCAGGTGCTATGTCGGAAGGGAACACAGACACCCAGGCAACCAAGTCGAATTGAGGTGAGAACTTAATTATACTTTTTTTTTCCTGATGACACGCCAATCCACTTGTTGTATCATGAGAATGTGGGCATCATGATTTTGCCTCATCAACTGTAACTTGTCACAGAATGAAGAATGGATATATAATTTTTTCCAACAAAAAAAAGGTTACGAAAAAACATATACAAATTGTAGTTTTGCATATATGTATGTATTATACTATGCAGAATACACACACATGATCAACCAGTGTGGGTGTAGATATCAACTCCCTACCAGCATGTGTGTGCATGCGTGTGTGCGTACAATCCCTAGGGT
Source organism: Magnolia sinica (assembly GCF_029962835.1). Lineage (NCBI taxonomy): Eukaryota > Viridiplantae > Streptophyta > Magnoliopsida > Magnoliales > Magnoliaceae > Magnolia > Magnolia sinica. The sequence goes on along the minus strand of NC_080590.1, from coordinate 62,724,319 downwards.
CAGAATCATGTAGGAAATTTCCTTTGACACCATACTGTGAAAGTTAAATGGATGCAATACAAATGCCCATTAATTAGATTAAAAATGGCTCCTATGTGCTTTCATGAGGCATAGTTTTAGCAAGTTGAAACGCTAGTTGCGTATAAACTTTTGCTCCCGCATATATAGATACTAGAGATGAAAGCTCTATTTTGCTTCGCTTACATATGATATGAAAAAGTTCATTATCATCATTTTGAAATTGTTTCAATTGATATTTATTGTATATTATCTTTAAACCTTGTGCATATATCTGTTTTTTTTCTTTCTGAATGTGATCATAGTTTTTACTTTATGCATATATGTTTTGCAGCACCGACGTTGGTACTGTACTGATGGAAAAGTTCTGTGGGCCCCGCCATGATCCATGTTGTCCATCCATGTTGCTAGTTAATTTTAAGGCATGAGCCCAAAAATGAGACAGATCCATATATCAGCTGGACCACACCACAGGAAACAGTGGTGATTGAACACCCACCATTAAAAACTTCCAAGGGCCCACTGTAGTGTTTATTTGCCTCCTAATCTGTTCATTAGGTCACACATATCTGGATGAAGGGAAAACACACGTATCAGCTTGACTTTTGTAACCCCAAGAAGTTTTTAATAGTAGGTGTTCCATCACCAATGTTTCCTTTGATGTGGTCCACCTGAGACTTGGATCTGCCTCATTTTTCCCAGTCTTGCCCTAAAATGAGCTAGAAAATTGGATGGACGGCTTGGATAAAACATGTACATCATGGTGGGCCCAATGAACTTTTCAAATAGCACTCAGGAGCCAAGAATGCACTGCCATCCGCATTACAAGCATTGGAAACGAGTTCACTCGATGCTTGATGGTGTGTTCTCCCCAGAAATTGGGACCTCCTAAAAAGGTCTGTGAGATTTTGGAACTCGGGTGGGTCACACTTTCTGGTACAGTGACAATTCATGAATAAAACCTATAAAATCACTTGGTGGGCCCACGTGAGTTCTGAAATGGCTTGAAATTTCGTTTGTACCTTCATCCCAGTGGCGTGAACACAAGAAACGGGTCAAATAGCTGATAGAAATTTTGGTGTTCCCCACATGCCAACACTGGACATCTACTCTCAAATGTATCCTGTGGTGTAGGTCACCTAAGTCATGGATCTGGCTGTTTTTGGGACCTTGGACCTTGCGATGGGGGCACCACTGATGGTGCGGATTAGATGTCTAGACCCTACACACACACACACACACACACACACACACACGGAAACGCTCACCTGCGAACCAGTTCGTACGTGTTACATACAAACTTTTTTGATATATATATATTACATCAGATGTGTCAGCCCCTTGGCCCAAAAATGATTCAAGTGGGCCATGGGAGTGAATACAGTGTCAAGGGGGGCTCTCATCCTCCAAATTGTTTCCCCATCGAAGATTCAGGTAGAGCACACGAGTGAAAGCAGTGCCAAGGGGGACTCCCACCCTCCAAATTCTTTCCCTATCCAAGATTCCGGAAGACCACACGAGTTAAAACAGTGTGAAGGGAGATTCAGGAAGATCACACGAGTTAAAACAGTATGAAGGGGACGCACACCCTCCAAAAATTATTTCCCTTCGTCTGGCCCACCTCAATCACGTATAAGGCTGATTTTTGGGCCAAATTTTAGTGTTTCATGTAATGGTTGGAGTGGATTTCATATAATCATCACAGGAGCCCTAAAAAAATTAATGATGGACGTCTCTCCTCTCAACTGATTCCTTTAGTATGGCCCACCCGAAAAAAACATTTCAGCCTGATATTTTGGCCTTAGGACCTAATTTGAAATCACGCATCTGATGGTTGAAATGGATTTTGGAAATGTGTTGGAGCCAGCCGAACTTCACATCCCTTCATCTAAATAGAGATAAATGCTTTTCATGTCACTGGATTTAATGTAACCGAGTTATGCCATTTACCTAGGAAATGGGTACCCCCGACTTGATTTTTTTTTTATTTAAAAAAAAAAAAAAAAAATTCTACACCTATCATCAACTGTGACCAAATTTGAGTCCCAGGGTTAAAACCCAGCCCATCTATGATTCAGGTGGATCACACGATTGGAAGCAGTGTACAAGATAATGTCCACCCTCCAAGCAGTTTCTCTCGGTGTCACCCACATAGATTCCCTATGGCCTAATTTTGGCTCCCATGCATTGGAATGGATTTCATATAGAAGTCATGGAAGGCCTCGTAAAAATTCAATAGTAGTTGTTCCCTCTCCCATTGTTTCTCTGGGTATGTCCTACCTGAATCACGAATCTGCTTGGTTTTTGAGCCCTACGGCTAAATTACCATTACGGACATAACGGTTATAGTGAATTTCACGAACGCATCACAGTGGGGCCCACCCTGTGTATGTTCACCTCCGTCCACACCAAGGTCTCCTGTGTTGCAGTTGGACCATAAATCTGAGTTGCAAAGCAATGTGATTTTTTGTCTAGCCTTTTATCAAAGCCAGATTAAGGGACTGTATGGCTTAGATTGATTAGTGGACAAAACATCATCAACTTTTATTACTCAATCATGGCCATTTTATTTGTACGTGGGGCTCAATTGATTAGTGGACAAAACATCAACGACTTTCATGCATCTATGAAGAATCAATAGATAAATTAGAGTAGAAAGAAATTGAAGGAAGATTCGAACCAAAGTCTTTTTAATAGAGACATACTAGAGATGTTTTAATAATTCAAAATTTATTACTTAGTGTTTTTAAAACTGTTGGAACCGTTACCCAAAAAATGCACGAATGTACATGATAGTGCTACTGCCGTGTTAGCACCTCGTCTCTCCAGTTCCCTCTTAAAAAAAAAAAAAAAAAAAAAAAAAACTAGCTTTTTTTTTGTTACACACGCACTCAACACCCCACACACCCATGCAGTCATACCATGGGATTTCACCACAATGGGTACTTGAACCCATGACTTCAGTGTTGAAAGAGTCTATCACTTAGTCATGAGAAAGGACCCATCTAAAAAAAAAAAAAACAGCTGATTGGACCTGTGATTTGGTCCACTTTTGTTGAGTTGTATCCAGTCAGCTGATATCTTTTAGGCTAACTTTCCGGGCCCTGTTATGGCATGATCAAGTGAAGCCTCAGCTAGTTTCCGTGAGGTTCGGCTCGAAATCCTACTGAGCTTCGAGTTCACGGACTTTAAGAACTGTTATTGGGACGTGGGCAGGTGTCTAATGGTGGAGAGCTGATCAGGTGAGACGCCGACCTCACCTAAGACTGTGCGGCCCTTAGGTGGGGTCACCGGGGGGCCACCTTGATGTATTTTTTATGTATCCACGCTGTCTATCATTTCAGGGCATTATTCCAAAAATCAAGCAGATCCAATTATCAGGTGGACCATATCATAAGAAACAGTCGTGACTGATCAGTAATGGGCCACAAAAGTATGAGATCAAGCTGATATTTGTTTTTTTACCTTCATCCAGGCTTATGTGACCTTCTCAACAGATTGGATGGTAAATAGACACTATAGAAACATTAAGGTGTGCCCAAGAAGTTTTTTATGGTAGGACGGTCAATCACCACTGTTTCCTATGGTATGGTCCACCTGATAATTGGATCTGCTGTTTTTTTTAGAAAAAATAATGCTCTGAAATGATCTGGAAAAACTGATGTACAGCATGGATACATAATACATGCATCAAGGTAGGCCCCACGGTAAGGGCCGCACCATCCTAAGTGAAGCCCGGGTCTCACCTAATCCGCTCTCATAAGTGTGCATGTCATGCGGCTGCGTGGTAAGAGGTGGGATCTAGATAAGATTATTTTAAGAGGATAAAATCAGTTACGATGTTTACGCAAGATCTGATGCAATAGCTAGAAAGACCACACGTGTCAACACTATTATTTGGAAGATCACATGGAATCTTTACCAATACGATCTCATAAGGAACATGGTAGAAAGATAAGGTGATCGTTGCTGGAACACGAGCTACTCTTAAATCTTCTCGTGTACACACATGGTGAAGAATGATATGCTATAATTAATATAATGGTCTAAAAAAAGTGTGCACGATAGCAGGGCTAGTCGGTGCAAATTCTTCTCATTACAAATGACAGAATATAAACAGGTCACAACACTAATCTGATTATGCAGCAACGATCACCTTACCAATAAGATCGTGGAAGGCAACCCTAATTAGATATGTAATTGGCCATGTCTCTTAACTGGCTAAAGGATAGAAGCGAAAATCATAAATCGATCCCTAAGATTACGTGCCACCAACCCTTATATGTTTATAAATAAAACTAAGAACGAAGAGCTCGAGACCGACGCCAATGTAATGTGACTTCTCTATACAACACAACAATGCTTATCCTTTGTCTTTCATAGATACCCTTATTTTAGAATTTGATTTTAACTCCTCTAATGCTAGCTAGATTCGATTACTTATCCCTCCACCCTATGTCCATAAACACACCATTGGATTGTTGGGAAGATTGCTCGGTCTATAATGGAATGCTACGGAGCTTTCCTACTGCATGCTCAATAATTCCATCAACCACCTTACTACGATGCTCAAATCTCTTGACCGAAGCGACGAACAAGCAGTTGAATTACAACCTTGTCTCTACAAGCCTGACCCTCATCAGGATTTCAAACGGACTATCACCCTACTCATTGCCTTGCCTACATATTTCATTTTTGAGTAACAAACGGACAATTGTTAATATGATCGTTTATCTACGAAGCCCAATCAAACAACAAGTAGATTGCCAAAGATCCGTCCTCCACCAGTCGTCTCACCACGAAGCTCAATTTTCTATCAAGCAACAAATAGATACTCATCCTGCGCTAGACGACCATCTTGCTACGAAGCCCGATTTTCCGTAGGTAATGAATAGACAACTATTCTTCACCACAACCATCTCGGCATGAAGCCCAATTTCCTACCGAGTAATGAATGGATAACCATCTCATGCTAAATGACCATCTCACTAACGAATAGACGATCATTAAGCACCACGGGCATCTCGGCATGAAACCCATTCTCCTACAAAGAAACACAAAGACCATTGTGTTTTTCTTTTAAGTTGATTGTAAGCATATCTATCTTAAATATTAATAAAATACTTTCAGCTTTAAGTTGTTTGCTTTTTATAGATATTGTGTCATTGTTAAACTATGGCTATTATCTCACGCTTAATTGAAAGTCTTTTCGTTTGAAAGGTAAAAAAGAACTTATCAAAAGGATAAACCTTCCCTTTGCAAATTGCCTGAGTTCTCTCAAATTAGTGGCTAGGTAGACGACCTATCTGAATAAACATAGGTCTTAATTTGTCTATTTCGGCACATGGGGTCATAGGTGTTTGGTTCGATTAGAGATGAATTCATCTCTTACACACTCGACACAAACAACATGCAGATCGATGTTGAGCCAAACACCATTTTTTTTGGCACGCCTTATGGGATGCATGTGCATTCATTTGTTCAACAATATAATAATATAGTTAAAAGATCTACCTGGTTCAGTAGAAATCTAGAAGACCCAAAAGAACAACTTGTGGACGGTGTTATAAGTGCCCTGCACAACTTGTAGGTTTTTCTGCAATAATTTTTTGAACAGAAAATTACTCAAGCTAAAAACTTCAATAGGTTGAAAGAAGTTCTCTTACATAGAATACAATTGCCTTACAATTGGCTTGACAATGATAATCCTCCAGGGGATCCAAACTTGGAAAGACTGGATAATCCTCAATCGAGGCTTGGCCGATTACAACAGCTACGCTAAAATATGCCACCACAAGTCATTATAAGAAAAAACAACCAAAACGATCGTCCTGACAACTGGAATCCTAGGGAGCCATAATATAGTGCAAGAGTCAAACAATTTGAAGGGCAACTCCATATGCCTTTGGTTCTTCCTTTCGCAAACCTCGCAACTCAAGAACCAGTTACAACCGTTCAACTCAACAATTATGTCATGAAAATCTGAAATTATTTCAAGAGGTATTGCGTGTGAAATATTGTATATTTTTCATTTATTATGCATTGGTTTTATAAGAATATACACGCTTAATTGATCTAATTACGTATGTTTTTCTACACGAGGTGATTTTGAGAGTTAAGGTGAAAAGGATCATTTAAAAAAAATTAATCCTTAAAGAATGACGAAGCGAAGATTTGGAGATTTGGAAGTGATTCATGAAGATTTCAAGTACCAAAGATTCAAGAAAATCAAGTGTAAAAGAGAGAAAATGTTGGCAGAATCACAAAGTGAATAACATAAATAATAGATTGTTCGGTCCCACTTGAGGTTGGTTTGGTCCAACTGAAGATGCATAGAATAGTCAAGCAAGAAGCTGTGATTTTCGAAGATAATTTGGCTCGACATTTGGTTTGACTAAAGCCATGTTTAGTGCCATCGAAGGAGAGTTCGATGTGATCTAAGGAAGATAGAGACTTTAAATGCAAATTGAAGAAATTTAGCTACAACTAAGAGACTAATTCAGTGGGACCGAAGTGATATTCGGTGCAACCGAAGCAATATTCGGTGCGACCGAATCATAACAAAAGTGAGTAAATTTGAAATCGGTTTTAAGTCAGTGCGGATTTTTTCTATATAAATGGGTGATTATAGCTTTCTTAGATATAATTTAGGGTAAAAGTGATAGAGTAAGGAGTTATCGAGCTTTTACAAAGTCCTTCTTCTTCTCCAAGCTTTCGATTCTTCTTCAGTTTTTATGTTTTTCCTTTGAGTTTTAGCTCAATCATATCATTAATTGGCTAATCTCTTAGCTAAGGCTAAGAGGTGGAGCTTATAGTTATTTTTAATGCGTAGTTTACTTTGATTCAAGCAATTGGTTTGATTTTGAACAATTTATTGATATTTGGCTTGAATGAAGATTTATTTTTTATTTAGTTTGATCCATTGTCAACTCTGGGCACATTGGATGCTTAGGAATTCTAAGAGAAATTTCTTATCTATTTTACAAGGGATTGATCTATAAAATTCATTAATCTATTGTACACTAAGGGCATGATAGATGCTTTGAATTTCTTGCGATCAATACTTGATGCTTTATGTGGGATCCAATTCATAGAAGTTCAAATTTGTTTTGGTATGTGAATATTGATTTAACCACTCTATTGTCCGACTGGATATGATAGGAATTCGATTCCAGTTGAGTAATCCGATTAAATCAAGTAAATTACAAATTAAAACATATCTATAAGTGGATCATTGGCGCTTCAATGTTTTATATCTATTGATTTCTTTTACAATTATATCATTACTGAAAGTGCCCTCGTTTATTAATATACGTGAGTGTCGAGTTTTTCAGTCAAGTGAGCCCTAAGATGAAGACATCAAGACAAGACTCTTCAAAGATGAAGGCACATGATCATCCTTAACAGGTAAACTATAGCCTCATCAACCCCACAACAAACCCTGATAGGTAATGCCCACATAAAAACCCAACTTACCCTAAAAATTATACATTTCAAAAACATCTTCTAGTAAGGTTGAAGTTAAATTGCACCTTGAGTATTATTGGAAGGAAGAAACAAAACAGGAAAATCACATGTCCCTGTCAAGTGCATCGAACTACAATCGAGGACATCTTCGATGCAATCGAACATCGTTCAATTACATCGAATACACGTCCATACTGTCCAGCAACAAAATAAAAGAAATGATGGAATCATCGATTGCATCGAAAGTTGTTCGATTTCATCGAAACCAATGTTTCGATGACATCGAACGCATTTCGATTACATCGATGTTGGACTTCTTCCGAAATCTGAAAATTACTCTAAGTACTCCTCAATGACATCAAACCCTTTTCGATGGCATCGAGAGTAAGTTATCGATGGCATTGAAACTAACTCAATTTGTCCTGCGAGCTTTCCAGGAAAACCTATTTTCTTCAAGTTCATCAAAGACCATTCGATGCCATCGAAATTCAAAATTCAATGGCTCGAAGGTCTATTCAATGACATCAAACAAGGGACAAAATTGTCCAGCAACCTTTGTGTATTTTTCAAAAGAAATCTCGATGGCATCGAAGTGCATGTCGATGACGTCGAAGGATGCTCGATGAGAACGTTTAGAATCTGTCCTACATCCATTTGAAAATGAAGTGTAGGAAGTTGATGCAATCGAAGAAGGTTCAATGGCATCGAAATTCAAATTTTGATGACATCAAATTCCCTTCAATGGCATCGACAATATCAGATTTCTACCCCTTTTTTAACCGTTGTGATTCTAACTTTATAAATACACTAGTGTTACTTCTTGTAATTTAAGCTAGAATTTAAGAGAGTTTGAGAGAGTTGCTTCAAAGAGATTATACCATCTTCCCCATTCCCTCTTTCCCATTAAAGTTCAACATTCAATCTAGGCATAAGCATTAACTCATCATTTTCAATGCTTAGATTGAATTATGAACTCTAGCATTCATTGAGTTTCCAATCGACCTCGTCATAGGTAAATCCTAGTGTTGGAACTCTTAAATGCATAGCTCATGGGAACCTTCTCTATGTATTTAAATCATATCATCTAAATAGAGAAGAAAAAAACCTAAACCTTACAACCTCGGAACATTAATCGAAGCATCAGAAGCGGTTGCGGTTCAAGGGAGTTGAAGACTCTTCGCCATCATCGAAGATCTTCACATTGGGCGAGAAAGGGGCTCACTTACTTATTTGTAAGTATACAGAGTCCATCGTGTCTGAAGTCATTTCCTTGTGTAGGATTGGGATTCAAAGTTTGAGTGACAAACTCCCCAAGACCTCTTTGTAGGCCTCCGACGGGAGAATACATGATCCTTGTGCAGGACAAGTTGTCTTGTGTAGGCACTTAAGGGAACCTTGTGTCTGTCCGTTACTTAACCTTGTGTAGGTTATGAAGGTTCATGCTTAACCTAATTTAAAACCATTGGATAGTGAAATCCGGTATACTCTAGGAGAGAATGCATCTGCCGAGAGTGGAGTAAGCAAGTAGCTGAACCACTATATATGACTGTGCTTGGGATTTTTTTGTGTACATTATTCTAAGTTATGCTTATGTCTATCAAATGATTATTGTGATGCATGATCTAGTTAATGTATAAGTATTGATAGAAATTGCATCCCACACACTATCACATACACTATCCTTAATAGGCTTGTTCTCTATTGGCTCGGAAGCCATAGAGTTATTTTGCCTTACTCCTTCGTTTAAAGTTAGGCATTGTTTGTTCTTATTATAAAATAAAAAAAAAAAAAATTTGAAAAGTCTTATTCACCCCCTTCTAGGACATTTGGACATACTTAATATTTCAGTAATAGCTGTTCTACCGCAATTTTAATTACCTCTTAAATCATATTCTATAAGTAGATTTAGTTATAGTTCTAGTTCTAAAGTATTCCAGAAATCGTACAATCATAAGTCGTTGTGGGTATGACCTTGGTCTCACCGAGTTATTACTACATTACAGCCATGCACTTGGGGTTTATTCGATCAAATTTTTAACGCAGTTGCCAGGGACTTTGGCTGCGTCTTTCTGAAATACATTAGTATTAGAATTTGTGTACAATTAGTGTTAGGGTTAGTTTTTTGTTGCATTTCTATATTAGGATTTTCTAAATTTTTAGATATTAACATTGTTTCTTCTGTTTGTAGAATCTAACCTAAAATCGTCAATTGGGTATTATCCTTCCAACCCTCTTACTTTAGTATTTTAGATTTATTATTTTTTTGTAATTTTTATTTTAGTAGAAGTATGTTTAATTTAGAATTAAGTCTGAGAGTGGTTCATTCCCAAGTGGGTTCATGACAAAACTCTACGTCTCTTAAGTGAAGGATGATTAGTTGAAGGATTGTCTATCCATCGTTGGATTGGACAACACCTAAGATCCTCTGAATTGGCTGAGAATATGGTTGAAAATCAACCTTATCATCGTGTTGAGGAGCAGCAAAATGAGAATAAGGTGCACAATGGTCCTCCACCTGGAATGCTATATGATTATCTACAATAAGTGAGGACGAGCACACATTCCTATATGATATTTTCACATAATGTAAGAAATGTGGATTTTAAGCTAGGAGTGATCCAACTACTCCCAAAGTTTCATGTAGTAGATTATGAGAGTCCATACCTACATCTCAAAAAGTTTGATGAGATTGTAGCGACCTTACACTTCCATAATGTGCTGGACGGCACCTTAAGATTAAAATTGTTCTCTTTCTTTTTGAAGGAGAATGCTAAGTCATGGCTTCACTCCTTGATACCGAGATCGATTGTGACATAGGCTGGGATGATCTGAGAGTTTCTTAAAAAGTTCTTCCCAATTCATAAAACTAACACCCTTTGATGGGCAATTATGAATTTTTCATACAAAAAGGAAGAAACCTTCTTCCAATGCTGTGAAAGATTCAAGAAAACTCTCAATGCTTGCCTACATCATGGCTACGAAATTTAACATGTCATAAGCTTATTCTATGATGGACTGACTTCGCCCATGCGCCAATTCGTAGAGATTGCAATGGAAAATTCATGAACAAAGATCCTGATGCAACATGGGACTATTGTGATATGCTTGTTGAAAATGCGTAGTCAAGAGATACTTCATCCAAGCCCACTAACTCCAAATCATCTTAGTCCAAGGAGAATGGAGGAATTACGTCTTAAGGGAGGAAGTCGATGTTAATGCCAGGGTGGCTAAACTTATAAGAAAGGTTGATGCCATGGAATGAAAAGAGTAAAAAGGGGCAAACTTGACGAGACCATTGAAATTGTTTGTAGTATTTGCACTAGTAACATATACTTAACGCAGGAGTGTCCTACAATTCCTACATTCCAAGAATTGCTACACGAACAATCCAATGTCATAAATAATTATCAAAGCCCATTCAGCACTCCCATCTCAAATACGTACAATTCTAATTGGCAGAACCACCCGAACTTCAATTGAAGGAATGGACAAATGGCTAATATAGACAGATATCCTCAAGGGGCTTTTCCTTCAATCTTCAATCCATTATTAAATTAGAAAAGAACCCGAGAGGATCTGTTTAAAAAAATCATTCATAATCAAGAGATGTTCAATCAAAACACCTTAAAAGCATTCAAGGAACTTAACACTTCCATTTAAAGATCGGAGTCACATATAATTGTTAGGGAAAAAGGGACTCTTCCAACCCAACCTCTACTTAACCTGAAACCACAATGAGAGATAAGTGACCTGAGCTTTTTGAATCAACATGTGGAGTAAGCAAAGTTCATCACCACTCTTAAAAGTGAAAAAATAATTGACAAAAACATCCCGACAAGGGCTGAGAAGCCCAAGGACTCGGAAGAATCTGAAAGGAATGATGGGCCTAGAAACACTACACATGGGAAAGAAATGAAAAAGGAATACAAGCCTGTTGCTCCATTTCCCCAAAGGTTGATTTCATCAAAACCTCTACCCAACACTCAAGATATCTTAGATATGATAAAACAGGCAAAAATTAACATCCCTTTATTGGATGTTATAAAAAAAATCCCATCATATGCTAAGTTCCTAAAAGATCTATATACGACCAAGAGACGACACAATAACCATAAAAAAAGATTTCTAATAAAGAAAGTGAGCGACATCCTCACAAGATGTGTCCCAAAAATACAAAGATCCCAGTAGCCCAACCATCTCTTGTGTGATTGGGGACCACTAGATTGAATATATATTACTTGATTTGGAAGTGAGTGTGAATTTAATCTCATACTCAGTCTACGAACAGCTGGGCCTAAGTGAATTAAAACCCACAAAGACCACACTTCAACTCATTGATCGTTTGATTCGTATACTGAGAGAGATGATAGAAGACACGCTAGTCCTAGTCGATAAATTCTACTATCAAGTAGATTTTATTGTTTTGGATATACAGCTCATCATTAATGCTAGCACTTAAATTCCTATCATCTTTGGCCGACGTCCATTCCTTGCTACATCAAACGTCGTAATCAATTGTAGGAATGGGATTATGAAACTATCCCTTTGGAACATGACACTCAAGTTGAATGTGTTTAACATGTGTAAACAACAGGAGAATAGTGATGATGCACAAGAAATAAATTTGATAGACTTATTTGTGGAAGATAAGTCACCTTTGACTTTATACTCCGACATTCTAGAGATATGCTTGGCCCACTCTACTGATTTAGATGATGACGTGATTAGGGAGATGGATGCCTTGCTTGGTAATACACTAGTACTTGAAACTAACCTATAAAGGCATGAATTTGAAAGATTACCTCAAATTGATTCAAGGCCTCTACTGTCTAGTGTCAAGGCATTGAAGCTTAACTTAAAACCATTGCCTATTGATATTAAATATGCCTATTTAGGTCAAGATGAGACATATGCAATGGTGATTTCTTTTCAGATGGATGAGTAACAAGAGAGCACATTGATTTCTACTCTCTTGAACATAAAGGAGCCCTTGGACAATTACAAACCTCGAGGGAATCAATCCATTTATTTGTACTCACCACATTCACCTCAAAGAGGATGCAAAAACATATAGACATTCACAACGCTGTCTAAATCCAAATATGAAAGAAGTGGTTAAGGCTGATGTGTTAAATATATTAGATATAGGTATCATATACCATATATCCGATAGCCAATGGGTGAGCCCAACTTAGGAGGTACCCAAGAAGTCCGAGATCACCATTATAGCCAATGCAGATAATGAACTCGTGCTAACCAGAGTCACTACTAGTTGGAGAATGTGCATTGACTACCAAAAATTGAATACATTCACAAGGAAGGACCAGTTTCATTTGCCTTTTATTGATCAGATCTTAGAAATGTTAGCGGTCATTCCTATTACTGCTTCGGTGATGGGTATTTGAACTACAACAAGATAAAGATAGACCTCAAAGACCGGGAAAATACCACATTTACATGTCCTTTTAGCACCTTATGCTTACGGCATGATACCATTTGAACTGTGTAATGCCCCCACAACATTCCAGCAATACATGTTGAATATTTTTTCTCACATGGTGGGGCAATTTTTAGAGGTCTTCATGGATGACTTTCCTATCTTCGGTTTATCCTTCAGTGAGAACTTGAAATTAGTGTTGAAGAGATGTAAATAAAATAACCTTGTGTTGAATTAGAAGAAATGTCATTTCATGGTTCAGAAAGGGATAGTCCTTGGACATATTATATCGTCTAATAGAATTGAGGTGGAAAAAAGATAAAATGGACTTAATCTCTGACCTATCACCACCTAAGAGCATACACGACGTGCGATCCTTATTAGGACACAATAGATTCTATCGAATGTTTATAAAGGACTTTAGTCTCACCTCTCATCCTTTATACAACATTTTTCAAAAGGATACTCCCTTCGAGTGGAGCGAGGAATGCCAAAAAGCTTTCACCAATCTCAAAGGCATGTTGATTAGTGCTTCCATCATGCAACCACCCGATTGGAGTTTACCTTTTGAAGGCATATGTGATGCAAAGAGACTATACAATTGGGGCGGTACTATGACAAGGAAAAGAGAAGAAGCTCTACATCATCTACTATGGGAGTAGAACTCTAAACCTTGCCCAAGTGAACTACTCTACTACGGAAAAGGACTCTAAGCCGTAGTGTTCACTCTAGAGAAGTTTAGGTCCTACTTACTAGTATCCAAGATCATTATATTTACTAACCATACGACGCTAAAGTATCTTCTTTCTAAGAAGGACACTAAGCTCGTCTACTAAAATGGATCCTTCTACTCCAAGAGTTCGACCTTGAAATATGAGATAAGAAAGAAGTAGAAATTGTAATGGTTGACCATCTCTCTCGGCCTGTCCTATCTAATTCCATGGAGATGCAACCTATCAATGATATGTTCCCTAATGAACAACTTTTTAAAGTCTCCCAATTACCTTGGTACGCTGATATTACCAATTATCTTGTCATGGGTATAATTCTTACCCATCAAACTATGTAAGATAAGAAGAAATTCTTTGCCGAGGTACGTAAGTTCTTTTCGGATGATCCATATCTTTTGAAATATCACCCAGATAAAAGCATTAAGAGATGTGTGCCTAATCATGAATAACATAATGTCATATCCTTTCACCATTCTTATACTTGTCGTGGCCACTTTTCAGCTAAAAAAACCACAACAAAAATTGTGCAGTGTGGCTTCTATTGGCCCACTATGTTCAAAGATACAAATGAACTCTGTAAAACATGCGAGCAATGTCAGAAATTGAGAGGATTATCTCGTCGAAATATGATGCCACTAAACTCATTCTTATTATTGAAGCATTTGATTGTTGGGGCATCAATTTTAAAAGACCATTGCCCCAATCTTTTGTAAATCTCTATATTCTACTCATTGTTGATTATGCCTCCAAATGGGTTGAGGCAATTCCATGTCAAAATAATGATTATCGCACAACCATCAAGTTTTTGAAATAAAATATTTTATCCCTATTTGAAACACCTCAAGTCATTACTAGTGATAGATGATCTCATTTTTGCAATAGACGTTTTGAATCATTAATGAAGAAATACGATATTTCGCACAAAGTGAGCACCCCCTATCACCTTCAGACGAGCATCCAAGTTGAAATATCAAATAGGGAAATTAAATATATTCTCGATAGAACGTGTAACCTGGATCGCAATTATTGGTCACTTCGACTAACCGATGTAATGTGCGCTTACCATACAGCGTACAAAAATCCCATTGGTATATCACCCTATAAACTTTTCATTGGGAATGCTTGCCACTTGCCTGTAGAGTTGAAACATAAAGTGTATTGGGCTATAAAAATTTTCAACTTCAATCTCAACAAAGCCGGCTCGTTGCGCAAGTTACAACTTAATGAACTTGAGGAAAACTAGAACGATACTTATGAGAACTCTCAGATATACAAGGAGAGGATGAAAGTGTTCCATGATAGGAACATTCTTCGTAAAAGTTTTGAAGCAAACTAAAAAGTCTTTCTGTATAATACAAGAATTCATCTTTTTCCCAGTAAACTGAGATCCTGTTGGACCGACCCCTTTAAAGTCAAAACGGTTTATCCTCATAGGGCTGTCAAGATAGAAAATCCAGCAAACGGTAACATTTTTCAAAATGAACGGTCATAGCCTGAATCCATTTGTTAAGAAATTTGATTCAAAGGATATGTCCATTCCTTTGATTAATCATGTCTATCTGGACTGACATTCTAGTTTGATGGAGGTCCATCTATCCAATTATTGCTTTCTTAGGATTAGGTTAGAATAGTTTAGGTTTGTTTAGTGTTAATCCCCTTATATGGTGGAGAATTCATACCATTATATTCGTCTTCTTCAGGTACTCTCTCTCTCTCTCTCTCTCTCTCTCTCTCTCTCTCTTACTCATTCCACTTTTATTTTTGCTGTCTCATGTTATGATGCATTGCACATCTTTTTACATTTATGACAATGTAGATTTTAAGTTGGCGTGAGATTAGATGAAAGTAATCAATATTTTCTTAGTTTTTAAACAAAATTTTTCAATTTTCATATTTCAAAATTATCTTTGAAGAGTGATATTCTATGTTTTTGAATATGTAAGGCCCGTATCTTAGATCGTACCATTCCCTAGGCTTCCACAACCCTCCCAGTCGGATTACGACGACCCGCGATCTGTTACCGGCATTTACACGCGATCCTGAGTTGTGTCTTGTATAACAGAGTCGGCTCGACTCGAAACTTGTACAATTGCGACCGCGCCGTCGCCGTGGTTCCGACGCCACATATTACGCACCGAGGCGATACCCAGGCCAGGAGATGTAGGCTCGCGTTCAGTTCGAGAAAAACGCAGTGCGTTGCAAATCCCAAGAGAAAGTGCCATCAATTACATCAAATGTCACATCAATCCATCAATCAAAGACAAGTACAAGCAACCCATACCTTAGCTTACCTTTCTCTTACACAAGTACCATAAAGTCAACAACTACCTTACTCTCATGTCACTCCACCATCTCTCTCTCTCTCTCCCATCATTTCTCTCTCTTTCATTCTCTCTCTCATTTTTCGTCCCAATCAACTCACGTCCAAGCTCCCCATGAGAGAACTAGTGTGGCCCACCTTCCTACCTCCCATCTCCACCATTCAAAGTCCATCTCAACCGTCGGAATCGTTTCCTTGGGGCTTTAGAGACTAGGTGGAAGAAGGAAAAGAAGATCAAAGGTGGGTGATTCTCTCTCTCTCTCTCTCTCTCTCTCTCTCTCTCTCTCTCTCTCTTCTTCCTTTATTTTGTGGCCCACTCAATGAGATGTGATGTCTAATGGTCCATCAAATGAACCCCATGGCCGTCTAAGCCATGTGGGCCCTACCTTGTGGGTGATGGGAAAGCACAAATATCAAGTTGATCCTGTCAGGTGGGCCACGTCCACGTGGGACCCACCTTGAAGAATTTATATATTCACTTCGTCCGCCCGGCGTCATCCAGGGACGCTGGACATGGTTCACACAGCAATTAAAAAAAATGATTTTTAGGCTTTTGGGTGGGCCGCTCACACAAGCCCCACCCTGATGCATTGATTCAATCCACACCATCTATTCCGTCCCTCAGCTCATTTTAAGCGTTGAGCAGAAAAATGAAGCCAATTCGATTATCTGGCCGGCCATAGTATAGAAAATAGTGGTTCTTACCATTAAAATGCACTCTGAAGTCTTCTATATGCCAAAATACCTTGGATATTGGACTCATTTAGCCTATAATGAGCCGTAGGATCCAATGCCTGGAGTGGATCTGCCTGATGAGGGCCCCCACCTAGGAAATTCTTAAAAAATATTTTTTTTAAAAAAAACACAGTAGCAGCAGAGCTGCTGTCGCTGACAGCCAAGGACGCTAGTAGCATCTTGTTGGCGTGGACGTTGGAGGAAGGGGTCCCAACCATGGGCCCCACCGTGATCTATGTTGTCATCAACACCGTGCATTTGGGTGGGCCCCATTTAGGCAGTGCCCCCCCCCCCCTTGAAATCAACCGTATATGGACTCAGATGGCCCACATCATAGGAAACAGTGGGATTGGACGTCTGCCATTAAAACCCTTTTGGGTGTTCCAAAACTTCTAAACCATTATGAAATTTATTTTTCGTCTACATCCAGGTCTGCGTGACCTTATCAATAGGTTGGACGGCAGGTAAATATTATGGTGGGCCCCATGTGGGACCCACCTTTGTGGGATGATGATGGGACGATGTACCTACATCAGCTATATAGCTACTGTATTACTATCTACAAGTTCCGTGGCTCCATCTTGATGAACGTGGGGTATATCCACACCGTCCAGCTCTTTTTATGGTGGAGCCCACCTTGATGCATGTATTTCATGGTCACGCTGTCCATTCATCTAATGGTACCTACATGATTTATATGTTTTATCTACACCACCCACACACGTGTGGACTCCACACGTGATGCATGTGTCCTACAACCAGGCCATCCTTCCAGGCCTAGACACTGGGTGCTGGCGTCCCCCTTTTTTTCATATACACACACATATATATAATAATAGTATATTATATTGTATTATATTATATTATATGTATATATGATTTATATATGTGTGTGTGTGTACGTGGTGGGCCCCATGTGGGACCCACTTGCTGGACGGATTGGCAGAGGTACCTCACACTAGCTATTTAGTAGTTTATGTGGGTCCATTTGATGTATGTATTGCATGCTGTTCATATGTTCCATCTACACCTTCCATATGAGTGGGCCTACTAGATGAGGTATGTGTTTTATTCATCCGTCCATCTAAACGACGGTTAGGTGGGACCCTCTCTGATGTATATGTTTTATATAAATGCGGTCCACCTATTTTGCCAAACGTCGACACTACCATGATGTATTATTTCATCCATGCCGTCCAGATTATGTTGGACGATGCTGGGCAATGTTTGGGTGGTGCGGTCCAATGTTTGGACGTGCTGGGCAATGTTTGGACAGTGCTGATCGTCATTAGTGGGCCATGTGCCCCATGAGATAATGTGTACAGTGAAACACATGTTGTACCTGCAACTATTGAAATGATTTTTAGATGTAATCCAAGCTCCCATTTGTCGGGCCCACTTTGATGCATTTTACGGCCCATTTGTCGGGTCCACTTTGATGTATTTTATAGCCCATTTGTCGGGCCCACTTTGATGTACTTTGTGGCCCATTCGTCAAACCCACCTTGATGTATTTTGTGGTCCATTCGAGGTGCCCACCTTGATATACTTGTGACCCATCTGTGAGGCTTATCTTGATATATTTGTGGGGCCCATTAGTGTGGCCCATTGATGCGGCCCACTTGTTATACATGAGGTCCATTAATGTGGCCCAACTTGATATAATTGAGGCCCATGTGCAGGGCCCGCCTGTTATGTATTTGTGGTCTTTTTGGCATGGCCCATTGAGTTGTATTCTAGGTCCACACGATGCGGCACACTTGATGTACACGAAGCCCATTGGTGTGACCCATCATGATATATTTTGGCCAATGGGCAGGGCCCGCCCGTTTGTATTGTTAAGCCCATGTAATAAGGCCCACTCAGTATATGAGGCCTAGTATTGAGGCCTGTGTGATGAGGCTCATGTGATATAATTCAGGCCTAGGTGCAAGGCCCACCTGTTGTGTATTCGAGGCCTAAAGTGATGTATGTTGGCCCATATGACAAGGCCAATGTGACATAAATGAGGCCCATCGTGATTGTATGTGAGGCCATGGGCCCACAATATATTTGGTCTTATGTAGGTCATTCCTTGGGAGTAATGATGGTTAGATGTCCTCATTGTAACCTTCCCTTATGCCTTGTTAGGCCCATTCTCTTCATGTGTTAACCCAAATAAGTGGGCCCCATTCGCCATAGACAGATGGCTCCATGCTATCGGATTGATATAACCACGACCGAGAGCCGACCTTTACATTATTGTTGATTGGTTTTCCATCTATGGACCCCGCCTTATTTATATAGGCTGGTTATTAGTGCCGATTATTGATGCTGATTGTCAGTGCTGATTATAGATATTGATTATCGGTACCGATTATCGAGGCCGATCTCGAGTGTCGATTCCGAGTATTAAGGCCAATTAGCGATCAAGGTCGACTATCGTGATCGATTGCCGATTTCCAATTATAGAGGTTGATTATCGATTCCAATCCCGATTGTTGAGGTCCAATGCAATGTATATGCGGCCCGTATTTGAGGACCATTATGATGTGCATTCAGGTCGTATTTAAGACCTAATATGATGTACATGAGGCCTATGTGATGAGGCCCATTGGGATGCATTTGAGGACCAGGCTATGGAGCCCATTATGACGTATGTTAGGCCCATGAGAAAGGCCCATTGTGATGTATTCATGGCCCATGATGCATGGCCCACTTGATGTATTCGAGACGCATGTATAGGGCCCACATGACATGTATTTAAGGCCCATGAGCAGGGCTGCCTGTTGTGTATATGTGGCCCTTGAGTAAGACCCACTATGTTGTATATCAAGCCTTCGTGTGAGGCCATGGGCCCATTATATGTTTGGCTCTATGTAGGCCATTCCTTAGGGGCAATGTTGGTTAAATGTCCACATTGTCGAGGTCGATTGTCAATGCCGGTTGTTGATACCGATTATGAGTATGTGACAGCATAACATCATAATACATACACATACGCATCATCTGCATGTTTGTTATGAGATGTGGTTGATCATTGCATATGTCATTAAGCATGTTGTTATGAGACTCCCTGATAGGCGGAGGTTATCTCACATGAGCACGCAGTATGCGCAGGATTGATGCATGACTGGATTGTATGACTCATGCATCTCGCATTATGACTACTATACGCCCTATCGATATCAGGGTCGTAGCCTCTACAGACACATCGTGGATGGTCAAATGGGACACCAAAAATGTTTGGTTCTAACATACGGGCGCCATAAATGTCCTTGAGTGAAAATTCCTGAACCTTCGTGGCCAGGAGACGCCCCAACATCGAGATCGAGTGGATACATGAGCGCCCGAGTGCCGAATACCACGAGGCCGCGTCTCCCACTGTGTCGTGGTCGGTTGGGAGGAGGTGTGGCATTACCCGCTCGAGGGTAGGGGGCAATACTAGGCTGAGTTTGACCATCTTGTGAATGGGTCCGCTATCGACGTGCTAGATAGGTATTGGCAGACTATTGACCAGGCGGATAGTGAGGTTTCTTACGCTTATTTGGACTATGCGGCCGGGAGAGCGGCAGTGCCATTTGGAGTGTACTAAACCCTGGTGATGATCCCAGAGATGAACTGTACTGATATGTGGATTTAGTGAGCAGGAGTTGTATACTCATTCATGCATTCATTCATTCACTATCTACTTGGGTTGGTGGTGTGCAACTATTTGTTACGTGTGCCTTCGCAATGGCCAGGATTTCGGTTGGGGCGTGCGACTAACCTGAGATCAGGAGTTTACCACATTGAGTCTTACTATCCAAATTTAGGTATGGGACTGGTTTGGATAGAAGTCCCTTGTGATGGACCCCATAGCCTGCGATATTACGTACTATCATCCCGACTTCACACTCCAGTATGGTCATTCCATTCGCACTGCATATTGCATAACATTCGCGGCATACAGCATTTTAAGTTATTGTGTCTCTGCATTTATATGGCCTAGGTACGGCTAACACTATTTGTGTTACTCATCAGGAATGTATATTGTATTGCATCCTTTGCATCTGATATTTGGCTATCTACAATTTCTCATTTGCATAGTTGTTTTATATTGCGTATTCTGACATTGATTGACTCATGGACTTGTCCGTATTTTCCTTATCCTGTTATCGTATGATCTTGTTAATATTTCTGCTTACTCTGATAATTCATGATCTTATCAATATTTCTGCTTATTCCGATATTGTATGATTTATGGATTACCGGTATTTCTGGTATTGTATGATGATGTCATTATGTTGAATACTTGGCACTTACCTTGTACACACACTTATACCACCCTCTAGGCTTTCTATAAGCTTATGCACGATAGATGCGTGCAGGCGATGTTAGGTTGCAGTAGTGTTGAGCTTAGAGCGTGCAGCGGTCTTCTAGAGCTTGATTTTCGATTCATATAATTCCCTTTCAGCATTGTACTCAAATGATTATATTAGTGGATATATGATGATGATGTTGCCTTGTGATTTGGGTAAACTTGTGGTTATGCTTATTACGAGTTAAATGTACGTTAAAAAAATCCTCCTCGTAGGATCCCAGGATCGAAATCTGGCATATGGAATGGGGTACTACGGAGGCTGTCGGCACCGGATTCGGCGATCGGATTTTCTGTGAATCCAATTTCCAGGTTTGGGGCGTGATAGAATATATTTGAATGTGTGATGATATGATACAAAGTAATTTTTGAAAATCTTGAGTCTAATTAATTAGCAGATTTTTTAACAAAGTTTTTTATTATAAACTAATTATAAAAAAAATTAAACATCAATTGAATCTAGTTCACAATTCATGTATCACTCATATTCTCTTAAAAGTTAACTTGAACTCTTAGTGTTTTAACTTGATAATTACTCAAAAAATGTTAGGAACCAAGTGTGGAGATCTTTATCTACCTTGATGTAAAAATAACTAAAGAACCAGGTAAAAAATATTTGGAATAAAAAATGGCTACCCATTGCATGTGCTTAAATGAGAAAAAAAATGAAAAATGAAGAAAAAAGAAAGAAAAAAAGTTTGAAAATATTAAGAAAGCCATCTGTGAAAAATAAAAAAACTAGATAAATAAGTGAAAAGGAGATGGTTTGGAATCAGTAACTTGCGTTGATTTGTCCACCTTGAGGTAATTATTATTTTAACATTATGGAGAAAATTTTAACTCTTATGGATTATAAGTTAGAAATTCACTAAGGACACTAGGAACTTGATGTTTGGATGCATTATGATAATTAATTGATGAAGATGAACGTAGTTTAATGGTTTACTAGGGATATTAGGTTCTAGATCAACTTATTTCATCATTGTATCTTTAAATATGACTTGCACATGTATAGGATTGCACAGAATATTGTTTTCTGAGAAAGATTTGAAATTTGGGTTTTGAAGACTAGTTGTTCGCATATTTTGTTCGATATTAGCAAAATGTTGATTGGGAGGTGTCTAGAGTGTGAAGTATTGTATATTTTCACCTTATTATGCATTGATTTTATAAGCATAAATGCACTTAATTGATTTAATTACGTATGTTTTTCTATATGAGGTGTCACGCCCCAAACTCGGAAACCGAGCTCACAAAATTCCCGATCGCCGAATCCGGCGCCGACAGCCTTCGTAGTACCTCATTCTCAGCTCCCGACATCTATACACTAGGTTCCAATCCTGGGATCCTACAAGGAGGATTTCAAGCATGATTTTGATTCAGTGTAAGCATAACCATAAGCATAACCCACGAACAATAACCACAAGAACACTATCACAAAATCCACTATGATAAAAAACTTTGAATACAGTACGTATGAAGGGAAATACAAGATAATGATAATAACAGAAACTCCAAAAGCTCGGCTGCACACTCCAACTGCGACAAGGCTACGGCTGCGTCCTGGTGTCACCTACACGCATCAATCATGCATAAGCTTATAGAAAGCTTAGAGGGTGGTGTAAGTGTGTGCGCAATATAAGCATGCTCAGAATGCAAGGTCAGAGAAATGCGGAATCATGCGGATGAGTACATGAATGCAATCAGCCATACCAAGGTTATGCGGTGCAAGATATAAATGTTATCAGCCATGTCAAGATCATGCGATGCAAGATGCAGTTCAAGCATTCCAATCCTCATCATATATCAGTACAGTTCTCATTCTGGATAATCACCGGGGTTTAGTACACTCCAAATGGCACTGCCGCTGTCCTAACCGCACAGTCCAAGTAAGCATAAGAAACCTCACTATCCGCTTGGCCAATAGTCTGCCAATACCTATCCGGTATGTCGATAGCGAACCCATTCACGAGCTGGTCAAACTCAGCCTAGCATTGCCCCTTACTCTCGGGCGAGTAAGGCCACACCCCTTTCCAACCGACCACGACACAATGGGAGACGTGGCCTCCTGGTATTCGGCCTTCGTACACTCATATATCCACTCGGTCTCGACGTTGGAGTCATCCTCTGGTACTATCGGGTTTAGTAATTTTCACTCAAGGATATCTATGGCGCCCCGATGCTTAGTAACAATATTTTTGGTATCCAATCCTGCCATCCATGATGTGTCTGTGGAGGTCATAATCCTGATGTCACTAGGGCATATAGTAATCATGTCATACAAATGTGAAGTGCATGAATCACACTATCAGTCATGTAATAGTCCTGCGCGTACCGCGCACTCATGAAGGGCAACTCCGCCTATCAGGGAGCCCATAAACAATCTGCCCTATGACCAGTCACTCCTTATATCAAGCATACATATGATGTGTATGAGCATGAATCATGGATCTATACTAAACAAGTTATGTGGTGTTGGGCTCTGTTCATAACGAAGATGGGCCTAGACGGCCTACACATTACAAGTATGGGCCTATCAATGGGCCCTAAAGAGAGTCATAATGCCGACATTTAACCAACATTATTTTTACAATGTGGACATCAAACCATCATTGCTCCCAGGGCATAGCCCGCTATAATTGTCAACACATATACCATGGTGGAATCACACTACAATGGGCCTTATGTTCATCCTATTGGGCCTCGACCCATGGGCCTCCAATATGTCAAATGGGCCTCATACCATGGGTCTCATATATATCAAAGTGGGCCTCAGTGGGCGGGCCACAAATACATCAAGTTGGGCCTAATCACATGGGCCTTGCATACGTCACAATGGGCCTCATATCTATTAAGGCGGCCTCAACAACGGGCCTCATACAAATCAAGGTGGGCCTTAACAATGGGCTATAAATATGGTAAGTGGGCCACACCACATGGGCCACACTCAAATATAAGTGGTGATAAGGATTTCCACTATTAGAATTCCCAAGGGTCTAATGGTGGACGTTCAAACCCACTGTTTTCTATAATGTGGTCCACCTGATCCTAGATCTGTCTTATATATATATATATATATCCATCACAGGTCTTAGAATAATCTTCAAAATGGTTGGACGGTTTAGATGAAACATATGCATCATGGTAGGTCCCATAGAGATGGAAGGCATAGATAAATCACATACTTCATGGTGGAGGTCCACACTGATGAAAGGTGTGGACACAATGCATACATAAGTGGGTCCCAAGTAGGATCCACCATAATGTTTTTTTTTTACCCAACCTGGGGCCCTCCATAATGTTTATTTTTCACCCAACTTGGGGCCCACCGTAATGTTTATTTTTCATTCAAACTGTTCACAAGGTCACGTGGACCTGGGGTCCACGGTAATGTTTGTTTTCCATTTAACCGGTTGATAAGGTCACACGGACCTAGATTGAGGAGGAAAAACAAATTTCATATTGATCCAAAACTTCTGACCCCAAAAAGGGGTCTCAATGGCAAACGTTTAATCCTCACTGTCCCCTGTGATGTGGGCCACCTGAGCACCACATATGGTTGATTTTTGGGCAGCCCACAGTCCTGAGGGGAGCCTATCAAATGGACGGAGTGGATGCTCATCACACATCATGGTGGGGCCCACGGCTGGGACCCACATCCCTGGTCGTCCGCCCACGCGGCAGAGTAGGACGCTGTCGGCGACCTCTGTCAGCAGCAACAGCAACGTTACTGTTGTTTATTTTTTATTTTTAAAAAAAACATGTATTTTAGAGGTTTTTCATACGTGGGGCCCGCATTTGGGAAATCTGCCCCGCCCATTGGTCTCTATGGCTCGATACAAACCCGTCAAGTCCAATATTCGATGGGTTTTAGTGTACTGCAACATCAAGGTGTATTTCAACAGTGAATATACTATTCTCCACACTGTGGCCCGCCAGAAAGTCGGATTGGGCTCATAATTTGGCCCAATGCCTAAAATGATCTGGGGAACTGGATGGACGACATGGATTGATTTCATACATCAAGGTGGGGCATACATGAGCAGCCCACCTAAAACTTTTAAAAAGGCTATATTTTTTTATTAACTGTTAGTACACGCCCATGTCAGTACATGCACTCCACATTAGCCACCCCTATGTCCAGCGTCTAGGGATGCTGGACGGCATGGATTATTATAGGCATCTGGTGGGTCCCACATGAACGTGGCCCACCTATTTAAATCACCTGATGTTTGTGTTTTTCCTTCCATCTGGGCCCACCAATGGGCTAGATGGTGTAGATCAACACACCCATCAAATGGGTCCCACGAGGGTGGATGGTGCGGATAGATCACATACTTCATGACGGGGGTCTACCTAGGTGGACCACAGGCCATATCATCAAAGAAAACAAAGAAAAAGAGAGAAAGAAAGACAAGAAGGACGGTGATGGATGGGCCCCGCCACTATGGGCCCCACATGATACAACTCATACATCAAAATGGGTCCCACCAACAAGTGAGCCCTAAAATAAGAATTTACGGCAGATCACCCACCTCTAGGCCTTCTCCTTGGTCCCTTAGCCTCCTTAGCTCCTTGCCTACACTTTTGATAGTGGTTGATGGGGTTTTGATGGTGGGGATGAGAGATGAGAGGGTGGGCCACACTTGTTGTTGTTGTTTGGGAGAGAAGAGAGGTTGGACGTGGGATGCTTGGGAGAGATTTTTTTGAGAAATGAGGGAGAGAGAGAAGTGATGAGATGATAAGGATGGGTGATGGGTTGAGTGATGGGTTGTAAGAAAGGGATGGGTGGAGTGATGTGTTGTAAGAAAGGGATGGGTGGAGAGAGAGAGAGAGAGAGAGAAAGAGTTGACTTTGGGAATGGGAGAGATGGGTTGCTTGTACTTGGGTATGACTTGTACTTGACTTGTGCTTGACATGAGTAATTGATTGATTGATAGGACATGTTGTAGAGATTCCCTCGAAATTTGCAACATGAGGCATTTTCTTCGAATTGAACGCGGGCCCACATCTTCTGACATGGGTGTCGGATCAGTGCGCAACTCGAAGGTTTGGAACCGCGGCAACGGCACGGTCGCTAAGGTACAAGTTTCGATTTGAGCTGGCTTCAGTATGCATGACTCAACTTAGGATCGTACGCAAATGTCGGATACGGGTCGAGGATTGCCGGAATTCGACCTGAAAGATTGCGGAAGCCTATGGAACGGTACGGACTAGGATACGGGTCTTACATGAGGTGATTTGGAGAGGTAATGTGAAAATGACGATTAAAAAAAGAATTAATGCTTAAAAAATGACCAAGTGAAGATTTGGAGATTCAAATGTGATTAATGAAGATTTTAAGTACCAAATATCCAAGAAAACCAAGTGCGAAAGAGAGAGAAAAGGTTGGCAAAATCACAAAGTGCGATAACAGAAATAACAGATTGTTCGGTCCTACCTGCGGTTGTCTCGGTCCAACTGAAGATGCACAGAATAGTTCAGCAAGCAACTATGATTTTTGGAGATAATTCAACTCGACATTTGGTCTGACTGAAGACATGTTTGGTGTTACTAAAGGAGAGTTCAGTGCGACTTAAGGGAGACAGAGACTTCAGATGTAAATTGAAGAAATTCGGTTGCAATCGAGAGGTTAATTCGGTGTGACTAAAGTAATATTCGGTGCGATTGAAGTGTACAGTCGATGCAACCGAAGTGTAACAAATGTGCATAAATTTGAAGTCAGTTCCAAGTCAATGCGAATCTTTCCTATATAAATGAGTGATTCTAGCTTTCTTACATATGATTTAGGGTAGAAGGGATAGAGTAAGGAGTTGTGAAGCTTCTACGGAGTCCTCCTTCTCCAAGCCTTTGATTCTTCTTTAGTTTTTATGGTTTTTATTCTAGTTTAAGTTTAATCATGTCAATGATTGGGTAATCTCCTAGTTATGGCTAAGAGGTGAGGCTTGTAGTTATTTTTAGTACTTAATTTACTTTAATTCAAGCAATTGGTTTGATTGTTGAACAATTTATTAATATTTGGTTTAAATGAAAATTTATTTTTGGTTTACTTTAATACATTGTTGACTCTGGGCATATCGGATGCTTAGGAAAGCTAAGAGAATTTTCTTATCTATTTTGTAAGGGATTGATCTGTAAAATCCATGGATCTATCATAGACTAAGGACAAGATAGATGCTTTGAATTTCTTGTAATCAATACTTTGATGCTTTATGTGGGAACCAATTTAATAGAAGTTCAAATATGTTTTGGTATGTGAATATTCATTCAACTGCTCTATTGTCCAACTGGATAGGATAGGAATTCGATTCCAATTCAGTAATTCTATTGAATCAAGTAGATCAAACATTAAAGCATATATATATATATAAGTGGTTCCTTGGCACACTAGTGTTTTATATCTATTAACTTCTTTCACAATTATATCATTGCCTCTTAAATCAGATTCTATAAGTAGATTTAGTTATACTTCTAGTTCTTAAGTGTTCTAAAATTTACACAATCATAAGTCGGTTATGACCTTAGTCCCACTGAGTTATTACAACATCGCATCCCTTGCAGTTGGGGTTTGTTCCATCAAGAGGTAATCGGCCAAGGTTAAGGCCAATGGGTCAATTGACCCATAAATCAAAAGCTTTACCCAGCTTGGATTGATTGACAGTTTGGGTTGTTGCAAGGCTACAAAATTCCTGAGTTCACTCCTTTCTCTGGGGAGAGTGACTAGTTAATGATCAAATACATTGTATGTTTTACTATATAATGTGATGAAATCTTGGCCAATGATTATTTAAAGTTAAGGCTCTTTAGAAAGTCTTTAACAAGAATGACATTTACATGTATATAAACTTGCCACCAAATTCAGTTCACACATGCTTGAACATGGAGGAGGGACCCCACAACCAGTTATTCTAAGCAAAGATTGAAATGTCAATGGCTAACTATCTCGATAGAGTCAATGTCTAGAGAAACAGTCGAAAGTATATTGCCTACTTCAATAAGGTGAGAAACTAATATTCAGTTGCCTTGCTAAAGACTAGATTTGTAAAAATAGCCTAAAATAGTTCTGACACGAAACTTTAGAAGAGGTTTGAAGGGATAGAATTTGAGGACTTATTCGAGCTCTTTGCCCAAGCAACTAAATACAAGTGGCTTCTCTGTGAGGAATGTTAAAGGAAGAATGCATCATTTGGGACTTATTGTCAATGTCAAACATAAAACTAGCAATGAAAGAGGTAATGGCTAAAAAATTATTTATCTGTTAAGCTTTATTTAGAAAGGAGATGCGTAGCCCTTCTAAGCGTAACTTCAAAAGGAAAAACTTTGAGTTTAAAAGGCAATATGTCACACCCTGACTCTGGAAACCTGAGTTCACTCGACTCAGTCATTGATTTGATGGTGTGACTCAATGGGGAGGGAATAGTATTATACACACAACATAATAATTATCAGAAATAGTAAAATTAATTAATCATCATACATCCGGACAAAAGTACCAAGTATCTATTGGTTGATATCCAGCAGAAGCTCATACATCATTATTTAAAGTTGTTGAGGCACAAAAATTAGTTGTGTGCCCCACGTAATAATGTGTTGCGTAGCTGTGAAATAGGGATGTATTGCACGACCGCTCGACATAAGAAATATATATGACAGAAAAATGGGTTATTCTGTTGTGGGGTGAGGAAGCAGGACAAGATTGAAAGATCAGTGGCGTGATTGCGCAATATGCATCTCATGTAACATATATATGTTGTGTGACCATGCACCAGAGTAGTGTTGTGTACCCACGCAATAAGGTTATGCTATGTACATTTGATGATTCACACGTGCAGGTTCCTATAAATACCCCCTCACCCTTCTCATTTAGATACTTGGAACATTTGAGAACTCCTAGAGTATAAGAATAGTGAAATTAAAGCATTGAGAAGGTTGCAGGTGAAGGAGGAGGAGAATGAAGATGGAGGAGAGTGGAGACAGCCTGTTGCCCGACCACACAACAGTAGTCCGTACAATCATAGTAGTCCATGCAATCACAGTACTCCGCACAATCAAACCTATGAATTTCAACACAAGGTTTTTAGCTTGTGTATCAACGTGAAGCAAGGGTTTTAAACCCACACAATTCTTCTATCATTTTGATGAAAGGCCGAAATGCTGCCATAATCACTTTTTTCAATTATTATTTAACGTTGTACAATTAGATGTATTTTGCTTTAGAATCCAGCACAATGAAAGGAATGTAATAATGTATTGACTTATGATTAAATAATTGACTGATGATGAGTGTTCTTTCATTCAAGTTACTTTGTTATTTTTAAAATAAAGATATTCCAACCCCTAAAATAATTTTCTGACCGAAACAAAATTGTGACTCTATTAAAGATCGAACTAAGAATCTCTAGTTAGAATATTTGCATTCAATGATAACAATGAAATAATTGAAGAATACTTGTTATCAAAAGGCGCTGCGAAGGTGCCAAAATGACGACTCTCGACAGGAACATTCCTCCCTTTATCTTTAAAACAAAGTATAATTTGATTAAATTTAGATAATTAATGATGACATGTTTTGGAATTCAAGGTACTCCATTCTCGTAGAATCATAATGGTTTCTCACTTAGCTAACGTGATCGTTTAGAGTTAACCAACCATTCACATTCAATGCACAATTTTGAAGCACTTAATGAATGGAACACACGATTGGAATTCCAATGCAACTATGCATCAAAGGGATGTGAGTTTGAGGTAACACCAGTGACACATAATATGTGTAACACAAACCTCTGTGGGGCCGATCATGATGTCTTTGTGATATCCAATCTTGAGGCCCAAGGAAGTTTTGAATCAAGCTGATGTTTAGGTTTTCCCTCCATCCCAGAGGGAATCACTTTGGATGGAAAATAAACATCACCGTAGATCCAATAAGGTTCCAATGGCGTGTATTCAATCCATGATTTTCTTATAGTGTGGCCCACCCAAGTTTTCCATCTTCCTCATTTTAGGCTCTGTAAATACCCCATCTGATGTAGGAAAATCTACACCATTTGATCTGAACTAGTAGTTAAACTAATTTCAGGAACACCTAAATCTTTAAAATAAAAAATTAAAAAAAAAAAACTCCCCATCTTATAACCATAATTATTAGAGCATTGAAATTTGATTACCACTAGTCAACCTAAAGCACCCTGCATCAATAGCACATCCAAATTCAAGTCTAATCAATAGTGGGAATTGAATTCCCGCTATCCACCGTTAAGCTCAAATCATTGAGTTTTTATGCCCAATGAGTATTTCAAGATTCAAACCAAGCCAACTCGACAGCAGATAAAAATCTAATTGCCACTTGGGTAATTGAATTCCTGTCTGCATCTTTATAAAAGGAGAACATCTTCATTCTAAAAAAACATTGGGACATTCGGGAAGGAGATTTTGGAGGAGAGAGGTGGAGAGATTTTTGGAGATGATTTCAAGAGATATGGAGAGGAAGAAAGAAAAAGGAGAAAAAGAAAAATATAGAAAGGGAGAGAGAGAAAGTGAAAGAAAGAGAGGGAGGAAAAGGGAGAGAGAAGGGGGGGCGGGGAGAGAGAGAAAGTGAAAGAAAGAGAAGGAGGAAAAGGGGAGAGAGAGAGAGAGAGAGAGAGAGAGAGAGAGATAAGTGAGAGTGATTTAGGACCCGTTTGGGAGTGTGGATTCAAAACCCCTTGGATTTGAAACCCGTTGGATTTAAAATCCTTCTATTGTGTTTGGCACCCTGGATTGGAAATCAACTTTAATCCAAAAGCAGCTATGCATGATATATTTACAGGGGTTTGAATTTAATTACTAAATCAACTTTAATATCTCTAATTAGTAAACATATGTAATGTTTGACACAATGGTTGTAATAAGCCCATTGAAATATATACTTTGCTCGAAAATGATGAAATTCAAAGTCTCGGATGGGCCACAAGCACAAGATCATGTCCGAGTGACTAACCAACAATTTTTTACCGTTGATTCAAATGGACAATGTTTGGACGACGTTGATCATCATATTAAAGTAATTATAGTGATGCAATTGATAATCTAGTTGTTTTGAGATATCATTAGTGGGTCATGTGCCCAATAGTATAATAGTCTAGTGACACACATATTATACATGCAACTATTGGAAGGATTTTAGATGTGATCCAAGCTCCCATCGTGGATTGCAAACCCTCTTTAGGGGATTTGAAACCCCCAGTTACTTTATGGTGCCAAACAACTTGGGGATTTGAAATCCCCTCAAATCCTCCCAAATTCATGGTGTCAAACGACCCCTTAAGCAATCTCATCTCAAACCAGTTCTTCCCAACAATTCAGAACAAACAAAGCAAAGATAGATATTGAGATATCTAATCACTTTTAGCATAGAGTATTGGGTTTCTCGGTTATTCTCTCACATTTTTAGGCATGTGGTTTAGTTTAAATTCTAGTTGCAACATTTTTCTTGTCTTATTTTTTACAAATAATTATCTTTTCAGTCACAATCAATGTTAAGTGCTAAATTTTGTCTTTCTCAAATTAAATCATCCTTAAAAATCCTTAAATATCATAAGGTAGAGATTACTCTTTGGTATAGGTAAAGAAAGTTACTTAATTCCTTTCATCTTCATCATCCAGGCCCTTAATTGAGGCCAATGATTGTATAACAGCAACCGTAGGAGTCATTGAAGTTTGAGAGATTTGGGGACTTCAACATCTAGCCGATTATAAATCTCAAAACTATTGGTTGGTGGTAACTCCAAGTTAAATTATACCATTTACAAAGTCATTCACACAACACAATTTGGGCAAGAGGGCATTCTTTCTCCTAGTGGTGCCCGGTGCACCCGTATAATTGCTCACATCCTAACATTAGCCAGAGAAACTAATGGACGAATGAATGTCACGCATAGAGCTGTACATAAGTCAAACTGAGTCAAGCTTGGCTTAGCTCGACTCAGCCTGGCCAGCAAGCTACCCCAGCTCGAACTCAGCTTGGCTCTGTTAGCAGCTCGGGCCAGTTCGAGCCGAGTTCAAGCTTGAGCTTCTGAGCCGAGTTTGAGTTTGTCACTTTGATTCGAATTAGTTCAAGTTTGATATATTGAGTTTGAGTCGAGTTTGAATTCAATTTCAAATTTGAGTTCAAAGTTGAACATAATACTAAAATATATAAAATACAATTATATCCATTATAATTACACTGTTAACAAATTATAACTAATAATTTTCATAGGAGTGCCTTCCTCTTCCTGGCATATAATTATAGTCTCCTACATTGTCGTTCAATCCATCCGAACTACTATCTAATTTTTCATATACATATTGGTTCACCTCTTCTGAATCATAAGTAAAGAGAGGTTTCCTTCGTGTTTTTTTATAGTTTGAATTAGATTTTTTGAACTGTCTTTATGTGAAGATTTGTACGTAATACCCAATGCCTTATAAAATTCACCGAGACAGGTGAGAAACTTTAATTTGTTACTTTTATTCTTTTTATTGCTCGTGCTCGTCCTATTGCATTACAATGTTGTCTTGGAGAACATTGCTAATGCTTAGAAGCCCATTCCATACTATGTTTTAAGGTAAGTTGGAGTTGATTTTCTTCTAAAACTTTTAATTTGGTTTCCTCCTCTGCCTCTTCCGTAGTAGTTCTCCATGTACTAGAAAGTTTAGATGGAGTAGAAAGTTTCTTATTTGAATTTTTAAGGGCCTAAAAAAGAATTTGGACATCATTTAGGGAATTAGGGCATGGTTTTGCACCACCACCCCAATATGCCAAGTGTAACCAAAGCTTATTAATTTGTTAACAAACTTTGTCCTACACAAACTACATACAATTGTTATTCTTCCAAACCTTAGCAATTCGACAAGGGAACCGTAGTACCAAATGTTGGTCGATAGGTCATATGACAACATATCTACACTCATTTAAAAAATAAAAATAAAAATGTTGAGGATTTATAAAAATAAAAATAAATTAGAAACGAATAACTTGATATAAGAGCTAAACAAAATTAATATGATCAACAAAAACAAATAAGCAATAATAAGTACAAGTCACATTGCACCGCTTTCAACTTAAGTAACGTTACATCGCATTCAAGTTTTAATAAAATAAAAATAATTTATAACCTCATTCATGTAGTTGTTGTTGAAGGTACAATCTTATCTTGACTCTCAATCTCTTCCTCTTCCTCATCATGAATATTACCTCCTCATATCGGATGCAACCAATCTTATATACCAATTAATAATTCGACTATTTTTTATGAAAGTGAGCTTCGATGCTTGCTCACAACCCTATTTCACATGCTAAAAGCAGATAATGATGCCACTGTTGAAATTGGTATTGATAATATGTCTCTTGCCATCACAAATAATGTAGGGTATTTTGATTCATTAACTCTTATCTTCCACCATTCCAAAATATCAAAGTTCGAGTGCTTTATGATTGGTTCTTTTAGATTAATTCTAGCTCCAATTCCTTTGTCTGAACTTTTGTTTCTTCTTGTGTTAAGACATGTATTCATTGAGTAGATCATCGTCGCTTATAGAAACATCCACAACTTTAACTTCTTTAACACTTACAATGGCTAAATTAGTAGCATACGAATTGTACAAATCTTTGAGTGCTTGACAAGCTTTAGATGTCTCCATTACCGCTCTTTCAACAGAATAAATCTTCATAAAAATAAACTTGAGTAAGTCAATATTACAACAATGATAAAAAACAACTAATAAGGCTATCAACAAATGACATTCGTCCCAATACTTTTCAAACTTCATTTAAATACCAATTGTCATATGTCTTATAAAATCTGGACTCAGACTGGCATTATTTTCTAGAGCATTATTAATCTTCTAAAGAGACAAAATAAATAGATTCATGGTTGGATACTTATTTTTAGAAAAAAACTTTGTGAAGTAATAAAAAACTTTGAGAAAGTTGTGAACTCCTTTTGCTTGGCTCTAATCATCTGTACTTGGCAACCAAGAATACGTTCTGTCACGCTCCGCATATTTAGAAAATGCAAACTCCAATTTCATTGTCGTATCTAACATTCCATAAGTCGAGTTCCAACGTGTATATATATCTAACTTCAACATTTTTTGAGATAACACATTCAAATGTTGGATGATGTCAGTCTATATACTCAATCTCGAATGCAACTCCCTTTATATATTTCACACTTTTTCTCATGTTCTCTATAGTGTGGTGAATTATTTTAAGCCCTTCTTGTACAATTAAGTTTAGAATGTGGGCATAACATCTAACTTAGAATATTTTTCAAAGAAAAAAAATCAATTACCTTAAACTGGTTACGTAGACATGAAATTATTCTGTCATTTGCTGTGAAGCAATATCTAAATTATTACAATTTTTTTCTTAATGCCTCAATCTTGTAAATAACTATAGATGCAATTTGAAATAAGCAAACCAGTATGAGGAGAAGAAATGTGGCGGAAGTTCATAGTTCTCTTATAGAGTTTCCAATCTTTATCTACATAGTGTGTAATTAATGAAATGTATATATTTCTTGGATTGGATGTCGTCCGCAAATCAAACCTCAAACTTATTTTGGCTACTGATGTCAAAACTTCTTTTAGTTTCATATTCTCATTTGTGTATATCTTCATGCACTCTCTCTACATAGTGATGCATGAGACATTTTCACCTTAAGGGTTAATGAATTGACAAAAAGACATGAACACTCTGCTTTCTATCATTTTGAAAGGTTTTTCTTTAGCGATCACTAATTTAGCATATCACTCTTTCAGTTTCTCCTTTTCAAACTTATGAGTGGAAACAATTCATCAGAAGTTGTCCCCTTTCGACTTACTAAATGACAACAACTATTGGCCTAGTGGTGGGAGGTTTGATCTCTTAGAACAAATTTGCTCGTGTCTATTTAAATATGTTGTTGACCCCCTAAAATTGTTACTTTATAATGACTTGTAATGAATACATTTAATTTTCAATACATCATTAACCATTACTTTTTCAAAGTCATCTTACACTATGATATTTTTTTTCTTTAACTGCAGTTGAAGACAAGTATCCCTTCATAATAAGAGGAGATGTGGCTGATGCACCCGCACCAAGGGTATTTGGGGCTTCATCACTTGTCATATATAAGGCAAAGTTTGGATATGTTATAATCTTTACCACACTACTCTATAGAATTGTAGGATATAATGCTTACTTAGATGGTTATATTTATATAACTGTCTAAATCAATCACCCATTTAAGGTTGGATAGACTGTAATGCCTTCATTTTCCATTTTAAATGTCATGCCAAAATTCTGGCAACATCTCCCCTTATCTCTCTAGATATATTCATAATGTATTTGATTTCCATGTCAAGTATCAACATAAAGTGTAACACCCTGGTTCTCATAACCCGATGATAGTCACTCGGATATGAGAACCCAAGCATTACGTCATAAAGTGATCTAACATACATCTAATTAGTAGCAAATCTCATAACAACAAGTGAGGTAACTACTGCATAAGATAAGGATATCATAAGAAATAACAAGAGAGTTCAATACAAGTAAATGAAAGCAAAATGAAATCCTACAATAGGAAATTATTATTACAATTCAAGCAAAACACAAAGTCTGAAGTACGAAAGTATGTAAATCCTAAAATATCAGTTAAACTCCAACAACTCAACTACATTAACATAAAATTCTTCCTCGCCGAATTCCTCTTCAGCCGTCCCTGGGATCCCGACTGAGGGATCTCCTTTCATCATCAAACCTGCATCTATTTGGTGCAACCGCACGATTGGATGAATGATAACTCAGTGGAAATTTTTCTCAAATATTCATGCATATCAAAGCCTTCCAACGTAATTTAAACCAACATATCAATTTTATCAAGACAGTAATATCATATGTACATATGCATGGATGAATGAGTGTATGTTTAAGTCACAGATCTGGGGATGCACATCCAGATGTTAGAAGAAAAGGTCGCTCGTGGTAAAATGACTACCTGGAAAAGACCATGTAAGTGAGTGCGCTCAAGGATGTCTAACCTCCTGGAAAAATACTCAAGATATACCCGAGGAGATTCTAAACCCAGAAAAGCCTCGTGTAAAGGGTGAGCGGCCCATAGCGGTGCAAATGCACATATTCTGATGGTTTAGCTCGAGTAATAGAACCCTTAGCAAACCTAGCAGAATGTGGCTTACATTAAGCATTCGGTATAGCTCATATGTCATGCATGGATGTTATGCACCATGGTATCCATGTACATTCCTTAGATTTGACAAAATTACTCCTCAAATTGTAAACATAATCAAATCATAAGGTTCTTAACAAAAGATTAAGCATCTAACCATGAATTCAACATGGAGCTTTAAAATTTCTCTAAGCCCAAATGAGGGCCCACAAATGTGGCATATCAAGATCAAGTATGATTAACCCAATAGAACAATTTAAAGTTCATTCTACCTTTCTTACAGGAGGTGGCAATCCACACATATTCTTCGTCATACAATTTATAAGATAACATGAAATGAAATTTCCTATCTCATGTCATGACAAGTAGAAGTATACCCATAATCAAACAATTACAAATGTGGCATAGAAATTATAAGACAAAATTCTATACACATGGTTAATAAATATAGAATTAGAGCAATAGGAATTTAAAACATTACTTCAAGGTCATCAACACTAAATATGAATGAAAGAATTGAATCGATATTAACAATATTCTAGAATTCAATACACTTTAGTTTCAAACTAAGATGGACATTAATGAATGTAAGAAGCAATGAGGGCAATTCCTCACCTTCCAAAAGCGATCGCTTGTAAGTATGCATGCACATACTTTAGGATTACGTTTCTAATTCAGTGAAGTAGAATTGAAGATGTCTTGGTTCGCAACCCGGTTAAACTCGGTGTAAACTCCTTTTCTCTCATTCTCCTCTACTCTCTCTAGAGCCTCATGAGGCCTAAACCCTAGCCAAGCCTGAACTTGGTTGACAACTCAGTCGAGTTGACTCGTTTCTAACAACTCAGTTGAGTTGACATGGTTGGTGCAACCACTGCCCAATCTCTTTCCCTCTCTACCACTTTCTCTAACTCTCTTTTCTTTTGCTCTCGTTTTCTTTTCCTCTCACTCTGCTGGAACTCCAGCTAGACCCAGGTTAGGCCCACGCCTAACTCGAGCCTGCTGGCTTCGCAATGAGTCCGCCCACAACTCTCTCTTCCTCTTTGCCTCCTTGATGACTGGACAAGGCTGATGATCAAACCCAGACCGAGCTTAGCCGGAGTCAGGTCGGTGCGGCATTGCGTCGATAGTAGGAAGACAATGCCCCTCTCCCTCTTCATCTTCTTCCTCTTTCATTCCTTCTCCTTTCTTTCTACTGGAAAACTTAGCCAGACCTAACCCGATGACTCGGCAACAGTCCTTCATTTGCCTTACTTTCTTCTTCTTCCTCCATTCTCTCTCTCTCTCTCTCTCTCTCTCTCTCTCTCTCTCTCTCTCTCTCTCTCTGTGGCCTTATACATGGCCTGGACTCAAGCTAGATCCGTACCCAACTCGAATCGAACTCGCTCTAGACTCATTGTGGCACGACTGTCATGCCCCAAACCCGAAAATCGGATTCATAGGAATCCTGATCGTCGAATCCGGTGCCAACAGCCTCCGTAGTACCTCATTCTCGGCTCCCAGCACACATATGCCAGGTTCTAATCCTGAGATCCTACAACGAGGATTTTTTTTTTCAACGTACATTTATCTTGTAAGAAGCATAACCACAAGTTTACCTAAATCACAAGAGCGACATCATCATCATATATCCACTAATATAAATTTTGAATACAATACTGAAAGGAAAAATACATATGTCAAATAAAATCAAAGCTCCATAAGTCAGCTACATGCTCTAAGCTCCATGTCGCTGCAACCTAACATCACCTGCACGCATCTATCGTGCATAAGCTTATAGAAAGCTTAGAGGGTGGTGTAAGTGTGTGCACAAGGAAAGTGCCAAGTATTCAACATAATGCCATGTTCATACAATATCTGAAATACTGGTTAGATCATGAATCATATGATATCAGAGTAAGTAGAAATACTGATAAGTCCGTAACGATATGATCAACCTCATCCAGGATATGTGATGAAAAGACACAGCAAGCCAATGTTATATAATAAGAAAGTTATGTAAATCGATTAGGTAATGCAGAAACATAATGAACCAGATATCAGATATCGATGATGCAATACAATATGGAATTCAGAAGAGCTACGAACACCATCAGCCTCATAAATGCAGAAACATAGCAACCCAAAACACTATATGTCGCAGATGTAATGCAATATGTGGTGCGAATGGAATGACCATGCTGGAGTGTGAAGTTCGGGATGATAGTACGTAGTATCGCAAGCTATGGGGTCCATCACAAGGGACTTCTATCCAAACCAGTCCCATACCTAAATTTGGATAGTCAGATTTAATGTGGTAAACTCCTAATTTCAGGTTAGTCGCGTACCCCAACCAAAATCCTGGCCATTGCGAAGGTACACTAACAAATAGTTGCGCACCACCAGCCCGAGTGGATAGTGAATGAATGAGTGAATGAGTATGCAATTCCTGCTCAATAAGTCCACATATCAGTACTGTTCATCTTTGGGATCATCACCGGGGTTTAGTACACTCCAAATGGCACTGCCACTCTCCCAGCCGCACAGTCCAAGTGAGCGTAAGAAACCTCACTATTCACTTGGCCAATAGTCTGCCCATACCTATCTGGCACGTCGATAGCGGACCCATTCACGAGCTGGTCAAACTCAGCCTAGTAATGCTCCTTACGCTCGGGTGGGTAAGGCCACACGCCCTCTCAACCGACCACGACACAGTGGGAGACGCGGCCTCCTGGTATTCAGCACTCGGGTGCTCATGTATCCACTCGGTCTCGACGTTGGGGCGTCCTCTGGTACCAAGAGTGTTTAGGAATTTTCACCCAGGGCCATCTATGACAGCGTGATGCCAGAACAAATTTTCGGTGTCCCATCTGGCCAACCACGATATGCCTGTGGAGGTTACGACCCTAATGTCGCTAGGGCATACAGTAATCATAATGCAAGATACATGAGTCATACGAACCAGCCATGCATCAATCATGCGCTCATGTGAGATAACCTCCGCCTATCAGGGAGTCTCATAAAAACATGCTCTATGACATATGCAATAATCAACCACATCTCATAATAAGCATGCAGATGATGCGTATGGGCATGTATCATGATGCTATGCTGTCACATACTCATAATCGATATCAATAATCGGCATCGACAATCGACCTCGATAATGTAAACATTTAACCAACATTGCCCTCAAAAAATGACCCACATAGAGCCTAACATATAGTGGACCCATGGCCTCACACAAGGGCCGAATATACAACACCATGGGCCTCACTCAAGAGTTTAATACACATCAGATGGGCCTTTCACATGGGCCTAACATATGTCACAATGGGCTCCATCGCCTGGCCCTCAAATGCATCACAACGGGCCTTATCACATAGGCCTCGATACTCGGCCTCGACAATCGGAATCGATCGATAATCGGAATCAACAAATCGGTCACGTCAATCGACAGTCGGTCACGACAATCAAAATCGATCGATAATCAGAATCAGTAAATCGGTCATGTCAATCAGAATCAGCAATCGGTCACGACAGTAGGGATCGATCGATAGTCAGAATCGACAAATCGGTCACGATATTCGGCCTTGATTGCTAATCGGTCAATCGGACATGACAATCAGAATCGACAAATCGGTCTCGTCAACCAGAATCGATCAATAATCGGTCAATCGACCATGATAATCAGAATCGACAAATCGGCCACGATATTCGGCCTCGATCGATAATCGGTCAATCGACCATGACAATCAGAATCGGCAAATCGGTCTCGTCAACCGGAATCGATCGATAATTGGTCAATCGGACATGACAATCAGAATCGGCAAATCGGTCTCGTCAACCGGAATCGATCGATAATCGGTCAATCGGCCACGACAATCAAAATCGACAAATCAGCCACGATATTCGGGCTCGATCGATAATCGGAATTAATGAGAATGGCCCTAATAAAGCCCAAGAGAAGGTCACAATGTGGACAGTCAACCATCATTGTCCATCAATGTAGACATTTAACCAACATTGCTCTTAAGGAGTGGCTCATACAAAGGACTCATACACGACGTAACGGGCCATACATACATCGCATTGGGCCTCAACCATGGGCCTTAAATACATCACAATGGGCCTCGCCCATGTGCCTCAAATACACAATAGGTGAGCCCTACACATGGGCCTTATATACATCAAGTGGGCTACGTATCTGGGCCTCGAATATATCGAAAAGGCCATGTGTCATGGGCCTAGTACTTATCACAATGGGCCTTGCCCATAGGCCACAAATACATCACTTGGGCCTCCTCAATGGGTTGCAAATATAACACATTGGGCCTGAGCATATGGGCCACAAATACATCACTGCGGGCTACACAAATGGACAGCATGGATATATAATGTATACAACACGGCGGGCCGCATATACGGGCCTAATATACATCACCAAGGGCCACGACCCATGGGCCTCAAATGCATTACAAAGTACTGTGACCCATGGGCCCCAAATACATTTCAATGGGTCGTGACCCATAGGCCTCAATACACATTAGGTGGGCCACACTAATGGGCCTCATACACATCAAGTGGGCTGTATCAATGGGCCGTACTAATATATCAAGGTGGGCCTCAGGGATGGGCCACAAATACATTGAGGTGGGCCATAAAAACATCATATTGGGCCTTAACAAAGGCCATAAATACATAACGGGTGGGCCCTGTATATGTGCCCTCAAATACACCACATGAGCCATATAAACATCAGGTGGGCCATAAATACATCAAGGCGGGCCTCATGGATGGCCACGAATACATATCAGGTGGGCCCCATCATGCATAGGGGCCCTCAATTACACCACATGGGCCATATAAACATCGAGTGGGCCATAAATATATCAAGGCGGGCCTCATGGATGGCCATGAATACATATAAGGTGAGCCCCATCACATGGGCCACACCAAAAATCATTTCAATAGTTGAAGGTGTAACATGTGTACCACTGTACACATCATTCTATGGGGCACATGGCCCACTAATGATGATCAACACTGTCCAAACATTGTCCATATAAGTCAGCACTGTCCAGACATTGGACATGTAAATCCACATTGTCCAGCACTATCCAAACATTGTCTAAGAAAATCAGCACCCTCCAAATATAGTCCGAGTAAATCAGCACCATCTGGACACTGTCCAACTCATCAGCACCGTCCTGTTATTGTTCAGCACCATCCAGCACGATCTGGATGGTGTGGATGAAATAAATACATCAAGGAGATGCCCACTTGTTTAGACAGCATGGATAAAACACATATCAATGTGGGCCCCACCGTCCAACGGTTATTGGACGGTGCAGAAACACATATCTTCAAGGTGGGTCCCATGGAACTCATTGACGTCAATATATCAGCTATGGCATGTGCGAAGTGCTACCTTAGCCAATCCGTCCAGCAGGTGGGTCCCACATGGGGCCACCACACACACACATATGTAATATTATAATAATATATATTTATTTTATTTTTTTGAAAGGGGGTCGGTCCAACGTCCAGACTCTAGATGCTGGATAAACGGATGAAGCACATGCATCATAAGTGGGCCCATGACCACGCCATGGTTGGACAGTCTGGATAAACAGACACATCACGATGGGCTCCACGTAGGTGGGCCATGGATAAAACACAGGCATCACAGTGGATCCAAAATTCCTCTGACACAAAAGGGGTTTCAATGGTAACGTTCAATCTCATGCTGCTGGTGGTGTGGACCACATTAGTGCCATAAATGGCAGATTTTTGGGGTAATCCCATGCCTAAAGGGGACCCATCAAATACACGGTGTGGATACTCCACATACATCACAATGGGGGCCTGAGGTGGGGCCCACTCTCCCTGTCCCTCAAAGGCAGCAAGGACGTTGTTTGCTGCAGCATCCAGAGGACGCTGACAGCAACAGCGTCACAACACACTTTCTTCTCTCTTCTTTTTATTTTTTATTTTTGATGTGTAGTGGATTTTTTATAGGTGGGGTCTACATCAGGAAAATCTACCCCGCCCATTGGTCCTTACTTGTTAAGACAGACCAAACGAGCCTAATATTGAGCATGTTTCGGGGTACAAAAACAGCAGGGTGATTTTCAACGATAAAGGAACTTTTTAGTATGCTATGGGCTGCCAGAACCTCGGATTGGCTCCATTTTTCGGCTCAACGCCTAGAATGAGGTGGGAAAGGGGATGGACGGCTGGATTGAAAATATATATCAAGGTGGGGCCTACACAAGTAGCCCACCCAAATCCTCTTTTTTTTTGCGTTAGTGCATCCACTGTCAGCTCACACTTTATTGTGAAGCCCATCCAGCGTCCAGGGACGCTGGACAACTGCATATAACACATTTAAGGTGGGCCCCACCCATAGACGTGCTACTAGGGTGGGCCACCAAGTGTTTGGATGGTGTGCATAAGACACACATCAAGGTGAGGTCCATTTGATGAACGGTTTAGACATCTCATAACTCATTAAGTGGGCCACACAATCACATCTTCACATACAAAACAAATGAAAAAGAGAGGGAGAGAGAGAGAGAGAGAAGCACCCACCTTTGATCTTCTCATCCTTCATCTGCCTATAGTCTCTGGAGCTCTAAGGAAACGATTCTGACTGTTAAAATGGACTTTGAATGGTAGAGATGAGAGGTAGGAAGGTGGGCCACACTAGCTCTCTCATGGGGAGCTTGGACATGGGTTGCTTGGGAGGGAAAAATGAGAGAGAGAATGAAAGAGAGAGAGATGATGGGAGAGGAGTGATGGGGTGTGTAAGAGATGGGATGGAAAGGTTGACTTTGGGGATGGTGTAATGTACTTGGGGGATGGGATAGGGTACTTGACTTGATGGGTGTACTTTAATAAGTGAAGTGATTGATGTAATGGATTCTCTACGAATTTGCAACACACGATGTTTTCCTCGAACTGAACGCGGGCCCACATCTCCTAGCCAGGGTACCGCATCGGCGTGCAAGACGCGACATCGGAACTGCGGTGACGGCACGGTCACATTGGTACAAGTCTCAGGTCGAGCCGACTCAGATATGTGGGACACGTCTCAGGGTCACACGCAAACACCGATTATAGGTCGCGGGTTGCCAGAATTCGACCGAGAGGACTGTGGAAGCCTACAGAACGG
This sequence comes from Magnolia sinica, assembly GCF_029962835.1. Classification (NCBI taxonomy): domain Eukaryota; kingdom Viridiplantae; phylum Streptophyta; class Magnoliopsida; order Magnoliales; family Magnoliaceae; genus Magnolia; species Magnolia sinica. The sequence continues at coordinate 62,680,925 of NC_080590.1, read as the reverse complement.
TACGATTCAGGATACGGGTCTTATAACGACAGTAGCGGTCTTGACTTGGCTAAGAAGGCAACAGCTATTCCGATCTCCTCATCCATTCTCCTTTATTCCCTCTCCTTAACTCTCCGCACATCCAGATGAGTTTGGACTCAGTCCGCATTCATCACAACTCGAACCAAGTCGACTCGCTGGTTGCGGCAATGACGGTCCTCTCTCTCTCTCTCTCTCTCTCTCCCTCTCCCTCTCTCTCCTCACTTTCCTCTTTTGCAGAATGTTGCCCTAAAAGGAAAGAGGCTATTTATAGCCTTATGGGAACCTAGAAGGATCGGCTCTTAATCAGCCGATTAGTTACAGCCACTCCCACTAATCTAGATTAATGAGGAGAGATGGTTGTCGATAAAAACTGTTTGCATGGCTAGAATCTGACGTTGCAATGAGACCTCTAGTATTATGGTCCATTAGACGGATGACTCTGATCAGGAAATGGGATCCACTTAAGGGAAATGGGTTTTTCAAATGGATGGGGAAGATGACGCCTTTATTAATGGTGAAATGTAAGTGAATGGTTTATCTTATGATCCACCACGTGTAAACGGTTCGGATTAGTCTAATGATCATTGTAGGGGCCACTAATTGATAGTTTTGCTTCATATACTAGAGACGAGCGAGATATTACATCTCGACTCGATTTTTATGACAATTGGAGAGTTATCGCACGAGTTCTCATTCAAAGCGGTCGTGGGTGAGAAATGCCCTAAAGGCAACATCCCAGATGCATTTTCAAAAGTTCCTAGAGATGTATGGGTGGCTAGGATCGAGCCAGACGTTTAAACGGAAAGGGTTCCTTTCATAACGCCTTAGCTTGTTGCAAAAACCCTAAAATAGTTCTAAATTTGAATCCACGGCTGAGATTTTTCCAAATGGAGGGTGGAGATAGCATCTTCAGATTTGCCAGCTAAGTGGAAAGTGACGTTTCTGCTTTCGGAAATGAACCGAGCACATCCTCCTCTTGTGTCCGCTATTGTGCACGTGATCATGTGCATGACTTCGCATGGATCACATGCTATTAGTCAAAATCGCATGCTTGACACAATTAACGGTTCAGATCTCTTGTACGGGCTGGAATAGTGGCCCGATTTGGATCAAATATCCGATGTACATTCAAAACCTGGTTGCTTGTGCTCAAAACTATGCACACGTGAAAGCTTGGAAACGTGCAGAGGGAGTTAGGGTTTGGTCCAAATTTCATCCTGAACATGATGGTCGGTTCAGATGATCCGGTTTGATCATGATGGTGGGCCACAACGGCTGCAAACGAATGTCGTCCGTTCGTGCTATTGTTGGGCGAAAATGAGGGAAGGAGAGAGAAAATCTCTTTTTCGAAATGCATCGAGTCAACACCTGAATGACCAAGCCATTGGTCCGGTGCACTGCGAGTGCGTACTCACTGGTATACACTCACTCAGTGAGTGTGGGTCCACTGTTAAGTGTTGTGAAATCTACTCCGTCTATCTATCTTGGCCAGTTATTCTAAGGTTTTGGATCGAAGATGGGCTAGATTAAAAACTTAGGTGGGCCATACTTTTCACTTTTGTGAGTCTAACTAACAATTACTAACTATTTAACGGTCAGATCCTTTCCCGATCTGGACATTAATGGTCTGAATATCCTAGACTTCATTTTGAGTGAGATATCAAGTGGTGTATCATTAGGTTGCGAGGTCTAGGTATTGTGAATGGCGGATGTAATGATTTGGTCCTAAATTTTTAGATGTTTAAAGCTCTAATGGCCCACCAGGGTGACAGTTTGGATCATTACGAGATGTCCGTGACTTGCTAATCTAATTCGGGTGGTTTAGATTCGTCTCGAATATGATTTGATTGTCCACATGACTTCTTGACATGTCTCGATACAGATGTGAAATGTATTAGTTAGTTTAATGGTTGGATTGTGATCTAGCTAGGTAGATATGCACACTACGATGTAGATATTGGATTATCGGTTTTCTTTATATTTTCTTATTTTATAAAGTGGTTGGTGAATAAGATTCTTCTTAAGTTTCAATGGACTCTCAGAATGATCTTAGACTTGACTCGATGAAATTTGTAACTAATGAAATTTTTTAGAATTGTTCATAGGTTTCAAAGATGGTCTCTTTGTGAATTATCTGATAATGATATCTATATTGTGTGTTCCCACATGCCTAAATATTTCTTGCGCTTCAATGGCAACACCCGAGTACGCGAAAGTGCAGGATGTTACAATCTACGCCCCTTAAAGAGAATTTCGTTCCCGAAATTCAACACTTCTATCATAAATGGAGTCGAGAACAATCAATTGTGCCATTTCTAAGGACACTAATTTTTCTTCAAGGCTGTGTGTCTGCCTAAATGTATACGACTAACTATATAAAAATAAAATGGGGTTGTTACACAAAGTTTGGACAGTTGATGATAGAAATAAATGTAGGAAATATATCGATGGAGAAAAATGAGAGATGAACCGGAATATGCATATGCATTCAAATTGGAATAAATGATGACATTACAATATATATAACCCTAAATTGTCAAAAAATTGGACAATTTGATGATTTCTATTTCTCCAAGAATACATTGTATATGTTCCTTGTAACATATAAATCATCAAATAGGTAACTGATTATCTATCGTTATTCCTTACAAATTGTTTTAAAAAATTCAACAAATTAAAAATAATCTCACAAATCACAATCTCGCAGTAACATATAAAAAACAACTTAATAGTATAATAAATTAACAAAATAAAAAATAATTTAAAATTTTAATAATCTAACAAATTTAAAACAGTTTAACAAACTAACAGTTTCATCTATCCAACTATCCAACCATCCAACCACCCAACCTAATCATCTATACATGATACATCCATCTATCCATCCATTGTAACGCCCCAAAAATTGACACCCGAGTACATAGACTCCGGTCTCGAGTTTCCGGGTATTAACCAAATGAAAACGCACGTGTTCTCATTCAGATTCAAATTCACTTCATACACAGATAATCAGAGTTGCGCAATTCAACTTAGCAGAATTAAAGCGAGGTAGAGATAACAAAAGATTCAGAAATATAGGGCAAAGAGTCAAAAATACAATTAGAATAGTGACGATCGCCCAAATTGAAGATTATACAAGCCACAATGAACATATGACAAAATTTACACATAAAACAAAGAACTAAAATAAAATCAAAGTCTTCTAGCTTCACCCAATGCTCCCAAGGCATCATGCCGAAAGTTCAAGCCAACTAAAGTTTACTCGCCAGAGGCCTCGGTAGAACTTGTATAAACAATAATGTTTGGTTGGTGTTTTAAAACACCGTCCCCAATGGGAGTGATTAGCTAACCCAGTGGTTCCATTAGTTGTAAGTTACACATGTTATTAACCCACTCAACATAGGTAATGATAAAACAAGAAATCAAACAATTCCTAAATACTCTTGTTAAATGCACATATGAAGATATGACATGATGCATGCTCTTTCGAAACAACACTCCCTCATCACGCGACTCTAATGCCAAATTGCCACATCCTATTTAATGCAATGCGATTGGTGCATATGTTAGCCAAGTAATTATTATATTCCATTCATCCAGCATATTGGCAAAGCTATGATACCGACATTATATCACGACTCCTTATCCGGATCACATGGCTCGTTACCGCACATAACAGCTCCTTATTAGTATCCTTTGATCCAACTTTAGGTATCACCCTTTTATCTCACCAATCAATAATTTCAAAGGTACTGCATGATATCCAAAGGTATGAAGATCAACCTAGTATGAGTCGTCACCAAAACACCGAGTATGATTACTTAGTTCTGAGGTGGGGGCTTGTCACATAAAATCAAACCACTACAAAGGAAAGGGCTTGTCACCCAATTCCACTCATGCCCGAGTCGTTCGAACGGTACTCTTTCATAGAACATCGGCTGGGTAATTTGATGGGGCCATTCGAACAATGATCTATCATCTCCATTAATGCTCACTGGTCACTATGAGGAGGTTCGTCATTCCAGCGTAGGCCGACAGCTTGAACACAGTGTCCCATAGCACCATGCCTAGCTTATGAGTCTTAGTGAGATCGTATCGCACTAACGGTTATGAATGAACTCATTCATTGGGAACGGGGTATCTTAGATTCCATTTTGTCGTGTCATACATTATGAACAAATATGATCAGTCGGCTAGTGGACTAATTTGATTAACCTGGGAGAACCATGATGCAACCGGTATTGGGTGCAAGCATCCCGTGTAGTTCAACTACTGTCGGTCGTCCGTATTCAACTCAAGTTGATCGAACAAGCCTAGGGTGGCTGCCCTAATTCGGGCCACTTCTTTAGTTCGAGCGATTAGCCAACTGACCCAATATCGTAGCAATCCTAAGTATCGTTATGGACTGAGTGCTACATCACACAATTGTAGCATAGGTTCTACTACACAACCACTTAGGCATTTCATCAGACATGTAAGCATCTATAAGGTACTAAGTTCACTAAGGTATTAAATCAAACATGTGAGCATGCATAAAGTACTGTAATCACTTAAGTATGAAATCAAGCACACGAGCATCGAAAAAACAACACATTCCACCATTCAGGCATTTCATCAAACATGTGAGCATTCATATCCAACCAATAACATGTATTATAACAAAAATCAAAATATTAACACATTAGCATACATAAATTTATCTATAAACAACTAATCATTAACTGAGACCCTTAAGGTTCGATAAATGGAAACTTAGATATAATGGTTCGTACCTTAAGAGGGGATTTTCAATCTTTGAGCTCCTAGTATTGGGAATTTGGGTAAAATCACTAATTCCTAATGTAAAGTAAGGAAGTATTGTTAATTACAAGTAAAGTAGGTATAAGTTGTGAAATCGAATGGTTGAAAGTAAGTCTTACCTCTAGTTGCAAGTGACGGTAAATTTGGCGAAGTATTCGACAAGTTAAAAGATTTGATCGATGAGTTACTAACTCCTAAGCATCAAGATCCTTCAATCTCTCTCACAATCTCTCTTCCTCTTTCTCTTTCCATTTTCTCTTTCTCCCATAAGGTATAAAATTCATATGGGAGTAAAGGAGGCCCTCAAATGCCATATTTATATCACCAGATTTGGAGCATATGGCCTTAATGGCCCTTTATTCATTATATTGACCCTAAATAGGGTTGTTTCTAATCAATGAGACTCGCTGGGAGGCGTACAAAGTCAATCTAAGCCATATAATAAGTGTCCCAATAGGAGATCTATGTTTGGACACAACCATCCAATGATCGAATGTGCCGATTAATCGAGAAAGCCCTAACTTTAATTGACGGTCACCGATGATCAATCGGGGTCGTGGATGTATGGATATGTGTGAGAAAATATCTTTAGTCCGTACCCCGACTTTGACCATGAATCAATGGTCCGAAAGCCACAACTTCATGAAAGAACAAAGTGACTAGTTTCACTTAAGTTTAAAATTTCAGCCTACGGGATTCGCACGTTTGAAGCACTTAGATTCCGGCTCTAATTGAGTAATTATGGGCACTATCTTGGTTTACTACCCGTGATGGGTGTCAAGCCTAGTGAGACAAACATTATTTTATAGTTTCGGGTTTAGTGGGCCACTAACGAGCAGTTTACAACTTATTCAAATAATTGAGTCATTTTTGGAATGAATTAGGTAGCGAGATTTCTTCTGCACAATGATTAGGGTTTGGATTAGTTAAGTTTATAGTGTGGCCAATTTATAATTAGCAAAAACGGTGATTTGATTCTAATAACCCTAAACTGTTGGTTCTTAGGTTAAAGGAGTAACTGGATTGATTTGGTTTGTTAATTAAGATCTGACCCCTACTTGTCTCGGCTTTTGGTATATCTTTATTTAGTTACAGTTGTCTTGATTAGTCAGTGATAGGTCAGCTAGGAATAGGCCTTATGTGAATAAATCATGAGGATAAACCTGATGTTAAGTGATCAACGGATTCGTTGGCTTCTTATGGTTAATTAATCGAATTTGTACTGTTCTTTACTAATACCACCCGTGCATAGGCTCACCTCGAGTATTAATAGTCAGTAAGTGACAACATAAGTTAATTATATTAAAAAAATTTCAAGGATTTTTCAAAATTCAAAACAACGAAAATCAAGGACGTTACATCCACCCAACCATCCTATACATCCATCCATCCAACCATCCCTGCCTTAATACTTCCACTTGTGTAAATCCAAATTCGAACAAGTCCTTTGAGGTAAGTATCTTCGCAAAATTTTCTTATTACAAGTCTTTTCGTTGTTCAATATGTTTAGTGTAATGTGAAGCTATTTAGTACTTTGGTAGAGTATGACGCTTGATATGCAAGTGCTTAAAAACTGTACACGATACACATGAGGTATATTAACTCAAACTAAAGCGGCAAAATTGTGGAGCTCATTTTTGCTAAATAACATGCCAAAATCATATTTGTTGTGCAATTCTAACCTCTGATTCGTGGACACTTGTTGGTTGAAATAGGACCGTTTGATATTTTTTCAATTTAAATCGTTTAATAAAAGTTCACCATTCTAATATTCACATAATTAAATAAGCAATTAAGCATAGTTTTTGGTTCAATATTTATCTAAATTTGTACAAATTTATTATATATTATGTATAATATATATACCTATTATATTGTATTATGTTATATGTACACACACAGTGGGCCATAGCCACAAGACTAGTGGTCGGGTTAATTGGGCTGCCATTGTTTGTCAACCATTGGCATTTGATAGTGGCTAGGTGCCTGATCGAGCAAGAGGAGGGGTAAATAGAGAGAGAGAGAGAACCTGCTCGCCGCTCGGTGCTCACCAAATCAAAGCCGGTCGGAAATGGGTGGGTGCTGGCATGTTGCCGGCGCTCGTTGAATCGAAGCGTGGCCGGTCAGACACGGGAGACCAGAGAGAGAGAGGAGAGGAGAGAGGTACTAGTGGTCGGGTGAGGCCAGTCAACCGCCGGATACTAGAGAGAGAGGAGAGAGGGTAGTGGTTGGGTGGGGTTTGGATGGACGGGTACTCGAAATCAATTAGTTTAGGGTTTTTTTGTTTTACCTTTTTTGGACGCCGGTCAACTCTGTTTCAATCCGAGTTCAAACCGCACTGAACCAAATCGGGTTCGAGCCCAAGACCGAGTCAAGTCGAGTCGAGCTTGGACTAGACTCGAATTCTCTCGAGAACAAAAAAAAAATAGCTTGATTCAGCTCAAATCTAATTTCATCTGGGTCGGGCTTTTCCAAGTCAAGTCGATCGAGTTAACCAAGCTAACTCAGTTCGTGTATCACCTAGCCCCACCGAGCTTTGTGCTACATGGATTCCTTGAGCAGGTGTTAGAACGCGCATCAAACGAACGAATAGGATCCAAGTATAGCGTGTAAATTGGCACATGTGCGGGCGTGGTGGGCATGCGGGATTGGCTAAACCTACCTACCCTTTTTCGTTCTCGACCAAAAAGGCCCTTGTTACAAATCCTTTTTGGAGGGAAAAAGAGCCTCGAGAAGTTTTTAACTCGTGAAAATCCCACCTACAACCACACTTCCAATAAATACCCCCACCTCTTTCTTTTCCCTTCAAATTCCTCTTCTCTTCCTCTCTCTCTCTTTCTCTCTCGAATGCCCATTTCAAAATCACCCTTAGGTTTTCCATTTTAGGGTGGAAAGATGACGCAGAGCAGCTGCTGCAATTACAGCAGCAGCATTGCCAGTGCTGATTTCCATCTCCCTGACGAGATCCTGTCCGTCATCCCAACGGATCCATACGATCAGCTCGATCTGGCACGGAAGATCACGTCGATGGCAATTGCCTGCCGTGTATCGAGGCTAGAGTCTGAGGCTGCGGGTCTGCGGCAGAAGATTGTGGATAAGGATCACATGGCACATGAGTTGCAGGAGCGGCTGTCCCAGCTCGAGGACGCGTTGCGGGAGTCCGACACACGTTTGCGGGAAGCCCTAGATGACAATGTAAGCATTTGAATGGCGCTGGACTCTGATGATTTTCTTTGGGAAATGTTGTTAGACTAATAACATCTCTCTCTCTCTCTCTCTCTCTCTCTCTCTCTCTCTCTCGATTTTTTGACTTTATTATGTTTTTGAAGATGAGGCTGACAAGTGAACGGGATGCGTTGGCTATAACAGCTAAGAAGCTTCACCGAGATTTGGCGAAGGTGCGATGTCTCCTTATAGATGCTAAGGGCCCGCCCTTTTCACAGATGGCTGATTGATCACCATTGGTTGGTAAAAGCTAATGTACAAAATTGACCCGATCAGATGATCCTTGCAGTCTCATCAACAACTTACAGAATGGACAATTTCATGTAATTGTGCCCAACTATCCATTTCCAATGCTAAATATCATACAGACCAGTTCACTTGATCAGGGTGCTTTCCATAGTTGAATCCAGATCCACAATGCCCCAAAACCAACCATCCTTAATATTCCAAGCTGGGCCCACTATCCAGTGCAAAGGGCTTTGAAACGTGTTATGGCAATTGGCAAGAGATGTTCTTACCAGATCATTCATTATATTTATGCTCATTTACTTGCCGCAAATATTCAGACTAATAACAGATTTATATGCATCTGACATTTGTTCATTTTCTACCTGTTTTGCTATATGCTTCTGACTGTTCAATTAATTTTCACCTGTTTTATCCAATGCATTTTGTACTGTGAAATTTCTGTTGCCCTATAACCTCCTCTCTGAATTTGTTACTTTCTTCCAATTGGGATGATCTTGGTATGGGAGCATGTATGAAATAGATACTGAAATGGTAATTATTGGCATCCATCTGCTGATGTGTGCAACATATAACATAGGTAGTAATTTTGTGAGGTTTTCTCAAATTAGTAATGCTTTTGGTCATACATGCTTTTTTGGTACCATATCCTAATGGTTGGAAATCTGAAAACCATCAGACTTGCTGTGCTACTTGATCAAGAAGCATTCAATTTAAGAGCTTTTTGATGTGCCATAATCAACAATTAGAGGATTCTAGGACCATTTAAAACAATTGAATGAAAACATTCGATATAGTTTTTTGCTTTTTTCTTTTCTTTGAATGGTATGGAGTTGACATTGACTCGTTTTTCTCTGGTGATAATTGTCTTCCAAGTTTACAATGAATGAAATTTCTTAGCACCATCCTTTCATTAAGATCAGCTCTGATACAAGGATGGCTCCATTAAGTATTTCTTGCTCTTCTCTTCCACCACTACTATTCCTTGGGGTGGGGTTAGCCATCTCCTACTTTAGAGAATATATTTCATTGAGGTGGAGAGTGACCCTATGATACTCTAATATTTGGATCTTTTTGGAGTACTCGGGTTAACATGATATGGCATGAGTATGGGATATTGATGAGCTGTTTCTTATGTCTACAAAGCATTTTTTTTTTTTTTTTTGAAATTATTTGCTTCACCACCAAAGCATTACCGTTTTTGTACATTTGCACATTGCCACTGTACATGTGGTGCTTGTCCTTAATATCAAATTGATCTAACTATCCTAACCTCTTTGTTTGTTGATTTTATCATTCATAACCATGTCTTCTATTAATAACATCTCAAAAAACCAAATAAACATGTCACTCCTTGTTGTCTTGCATCCTAAATTTCCTCAATATGGAGGATCACACTATCGTGTCCTTCAAGTACTAGACACCCATACATGAATCTAGGTAACATAAGTATGACGTGCTTTACCGTATGGCTTGTTTGGATTCATGGAAAGTAAAGGAAACATCATTTTCCATGAAACAAATTTTCTATTGTTTGTGAAGACTTTTTTGTGGGAATCGGTGGGAAACCATTTCTCACTACCTCTTTATGTTGGAAAATCAACAAAATTTATTACCCCCCACAAAGGAAGGCATTTTCTCACAATTGAAGGAAGATGAATTTCTTAAGAGCTAAGCATGCTTGTGGAGTATTTTTGAGAAGAAAAAAAAAGAAGGCTTTCTTTTGTGAAGGTGTTTTCCTCTTTATTTTTTAGGGTTTGTGAGAAACCCTTCATTCCAATTGAATTGTGGAAAGATAGATGCTTATTTAGTGGTCAATTCCCCGAGGCATTCTTCTTCTTTCTCTTCTCCAACAAGGTATTCCTCTATTTTTTTTTTCCTTCTTTCCCTTACATAACCTTTCTAAACCTGTCAAAATCCTAATCCAATCCATCCCTTATCTTCTTTCTCCCTACCCACCCATGCGTGGACCTGGCTGCTCGCACGTGCGTTCGTACGGACATTCACATGTGGGCCCTGTTTTGTATCCTTTCCTTTCTTGATCTTATTTCAACCCTACCTCATTCCAATATCCTTTAAACCCTTAGGATTCCGATTTCCAAATCTCAATTTGTGAACCTAAATCCCTAATGAAATCTGATTTTTTTGTAAAACCTTTCCCAAATTAGAATTTTACTTGCGTCATTGTTTATTTACATGGTTATTGTATTACCCATGTTAGATTAGAAGTCCCTACTTCCAAGTAGGCCATTCTTGAATTATTTTATATTTTTGATTTTACATGTTGATTGTTAAAATTAATGCGTAATGGATCTCTTATCTTGCATCCTAGGTTAGTTTCCATCGTCCTACATCAAATTTGGTATTAGAGCCTAGGTCTGGCGTAGGGGAGGTGTTCGACAAAATTCCTATACCTATAGTAGAGCATATAAATTGCATATAGCTTGCCAAATTTTTTGATTTGGCTTGCTGAATTTTCTTTTTGGGTATTTTTCAAAGTCCTATATTGTTGGAGTTTTCAGATTTAGTGATTTTAAGATATCTAGTTATTGAATTTTGAGTTTTAGTCTTATTAGAATCATTTTAGGGTTGTCCATAGGGTTTAAGGTACTAAAGGTCATCATACACAAAATACATGTGCAGCATATAGTATCACATTGAACATCATTAAATTTGATTTTTGCACTGCATTCATCATATAATATATATTTAGTTAGGTTGTTTCTCATTAGGGTCGTTTAGTGTATGCAAACACGAACAGGTCTATTTTGGCTGGTTGGTTGGTAAGAATAGAATTCTAACGATCAACAACCTTAGAAAGAGGGGAATGCAAATCGTCAATGTTTGTTTGTGCTGCATGAAAGAAGAAGAAACAGTGGACCATTTACTTGTTCATTTCTCGTTTATCGCTCAAGTTTGGTCAGATTTTTGTAAACGTTTCAAAATTAGCTGGTGTATTCCTAACTCTACCCCTAACCTCCTGTCGTCGTGGCATGGGTTTAAGCTAGGAAAAAACAAAACGTGTGTTTGGAGATTGGTTATCCTTGTTATTTGGTGGTCCGTTTGGGAAGAAAGGAATGACAGATGCTTTAATGACAACTCTTCCTCTGTAGAAGTTGTTTGCTCCAGGGCCAAAAGCCTAATTTTCGAATGGGTGGTCAATGTAAATTGTCTGAAGGATTATGACCTTCATTTTCTAGGCTGTTAGGGCTATCTGCTATCTCAGCAGATCTTGTTCTTTCCTCCATGTTCTTCTTTTATTTTCAATATATTTCCCGTTACCCTTGAAAAAAAAATAAAATTAACTGTCGTTTGACGGCCATTGAGATGCATAATAGGACTACTGTTGCGCAATTGACTGCCAACAATCAGTGTATCATGCGCCTGGTGGCCACCTTTGACGGTACCCCACCGGTCTCAGGCAGGAAAGCCAGCGGATGAGGATCCAGTTGAGCAGAGTCCAGTCCCATTAGAACCTATTAGAGATCGTAATAGGAACTTTGGTTAGGGAGTAGGTCATGTAGGATCGTGCGTCTATGCACCCCGTAGAGAGTCACATGATCGTTACGACCCTGAGGAACGGGTTATGAAGAGTGTCAAAGTTGATTCTCCCAATTTTGATGGTCACTTGAACTCGAAGCATTTCTTTGACTGGCTAGATGACATATGGACCACTTCTTTGAGTGGCATGACATGTCAGATTGTTGTCAAGCGAGGTTTGCTAAGATTAAAATTGATGGGTCAAGCCAAGTTATTTTGTACCAATATAGAGTGGAAGGCAGAGTGCGATTAAACAATGTTGTTAAATCGCATATGTGATTGTGTGCGATTGCATATGCGATCGCACATTTTTTTAAAATAATTTTTTTTAAAAAATTTAAAAAAAATTACAAAAAGAGGGATAAATTAAGAAAAAAATGAATAAATTATTATATGCCATTGGCCCTTGCAATACATTTAATTTTAGTAAAATAAAACCAATTACATAATGAATTAAATATTAAGTCATCATTCATCAACAATTCTACATTCTACACTATAGTTAACTTAACATTCAACACTACATCAATACACTTAGTAAACAAAATGAAGAAGTTGTTTATTTATTATTTAATCTAATCATATACTATATACAATGATCTATTTGCCATTGTGGCATATCACCACCATCACCACTATCACCATTATCATCCGAGTCATCTCCTTTTTCTACATACACTCCTTCTTCCGTTTCTTCATCATCCGTATGTATTAATATTTTATCGACATCTAATGGTGGATCTTTAGCTTGATCATTATCACTATCTCCTTCTTCTATCTCCTTAATTTCTTTAACGGGTTGACGGCTACTACTCGCCCCTTGGCTCCCTCTCATCCTCCGCCTTCGAGTGGTACCTTCACTAGGTGTTGATCCGTATGCGACATCTTCAACTTACGCCCATGTTAGGTCCTCTCCAGCAAATACTGGGTCCTTCGTCTCTACGAGCCGCTTGTTATCTGCATCCAACTCATCTAAGCAGAGAGGGTCAAAGAAAGTAGACTTTTCTTTCTTAGTTTGGAATCGTTCTCGCAATTTTTGATTATATTGAACGAAAACCAAGTCATTGAGCTTTTTTTGCTTAAGGTGATTTCTTTTCTTGGTATGAATCTGTATGAAAGAAATCACATTTGACATTAACTATTTAGGTAATTAATTTAGTTTAGGCTTTATACTAAAAAATTGAAGTTTACAATTACTAAACTTACCGCCTCGAACATGCTCCAATTGTGCTCGCAACCACTGCAGAACACGTGAGTCCAATAATCCTCATAGCCAGTTTCTTTAGAGTTGGATCTTTCCTGTTCGGGTCCACTACATAGGCAGCCCATCAGTCAGATGAGAAAAATAGTTTAAGTAGGTTAGAGACACTTTGTAGAAAAATTATTTGTAAGACACTAAGACCGACATTCATAGTAGTATTTACTAGATAATTTCATTGTTCGATGCCTGATTACGATATCCCTTGAGATGATCCCCTCACTCTTTGTATAGAAGTCCAACAAATTGAGATCTTGCCCTATTCTTCTCTATTTGGAATCATTCTTTCCAAGACATTAATAAATTCAACCATATGCATAGTAAGTGCTTCTGCTGGATTAGCAGAAGCAAATAAATAGGCTGAGTTAAGAATGTAAGCAGCCGAATACGATGCAGATGCCATTTTGCTACCCCATCTTCTATTTATAATATCTAAAATTAGCTTGTAATCACGGTCTCTATAATTAAAATGGTCAATGATTTTTTTCTTTCACCCTCTCCATCGCATCATATATGTAGCCCATTGCAGGTTTCTCATCTTCGTCCACCAATCGCAACACAGTGACTAAGGGCTCGAATGCTTTATCGCATTTATCAGTCAAAAACTTTGCGAAAGGATTGATTGTTGAATCTATTTCCCTTCAGCCTTCTTTGACCAAGGCCCACTTGTAAAATCAGCTGACATTACAAAGCTTCTAAGTTTTGATTTTTTTGGATATAGCGAAACGGGTGACTGCCGCACGTAGCAAGTTACCCCTAATGTGTTTTCTCATTTGACTGAGAAGAATGACGTGCTTGTACATAAAGACCGTGATTCTTTTAGCCCTTCCAATCACACTTATAAATAATCTACCTATATCTTCTAACATAAGATCAACATAATGAGCCGCATAAGGGGTTCAAAATAAACGACGTCTCTTCTCCATAAGAAGATGTTCGACCATTACATACGAGGCTGCGTTGTCTGTAATTACTTATATAATATATTCCTTATCTATTTCTTCAACTACATTATCTAGTAAACTAAACAAGTATTCTCCTATGTGTGAATGACCTGATGTATCCACAGACTTCAAGAACATTGTCCCAGCTGGACAATTTACTAAAAAGTTAATGAGAGGCCGATTGGATTTATCGGTCTATCCATCGGCCATTAGTGAACATCTATATGTTTTTCATAATTCCTTATATTTAGTTATGAAGGATCGTGTATATTCAACTTCAGTTTTCAGGCATGTCTCCCTCATTTCATGATATTAGGAGGTTTAAGCCCATGTCCAAATTGACTTATAGCGTCAACCATTACTTTGAAGCTTCTTGATTTAACGACGTTGAAAGAAATGCCGGTTTGGTAAAATCATGTAGTGGTTTTCCTATCTTTTGTTTATACCGGTTCTTTAAAGTTGTTTAAGCTGACCCTTTGCCTCGATCCCTTTAGTCAATCACATCCTCGGGGTGTGGTCTACATTATCTATCCATGGACTCATTCCCTTGGGCTTTTTTCGAGACCGTTGGTTGTACTTGTGGTCTAGACCAACCTGTCGAAGTAGGGGAGTGGGACTAGCTTTATCTACATTAACTTCGTTTATATTTTTATATGCATCTTGTTCCAAATATTCCTCCTGACGTAGGGCACTATCGTATCTCTTTTTTGACTGTTTTTCCATATACTCCATGATCTTCCTTCGGATTTTTGGAGTAATTTTGTTGCATGCTTTTGCAATTGACTCTGGTAAATCTGCAAGGTGTTGCTTGTGCCTTGTAATGCCACCGGAACCTATATACCCATATAACTCACATAATATGTGAGACTTATCTGAAACACTACGGTAGTGCCCATACTTTCAACTCGGGTCATTCGACTTGGGTTTCAAAGAGGAAGATTGGGAAGAAGACATTATGTTGGTGGTGTGTGTATTGATTGCTAGTAGCCTAGTACTAAAAAGTAACTAGAAAGTAAAAACTAAAGTAAGAGACTAAGAGTAAAGAGACGAGAGAGAGAGAGAGAGAGAGAGAGAGAGAGAGAGAGAGAGAGAGAGAGATTTACACACACAAACACATGTACACTTACACTAGTAGTAGATTGGTAATAGAAACTAGAAAGGGAGAGGGAAAAGAAAAGGAGATAGAGGGAGAGAGAGTTGAGTTACACTTGTAGAAAGGGAGAAGAAGAGGGAAAAGAAAAGGGGAGAGAGAGAGAGAGAGAGAGAGAGAGAGAGAGAGAGAGTTGAGTTACACTTGTAGTCTTCTAGTAAAAGAGGGGGAGAGATTTACACACAAATAAAATTACAATCACAAATTTAAAAAGAGGTTCCAAATTCTTCAATCTTCACTTCTTATCTCGGGATCCGCAGACATGCCCTTAAATAACACGATAAAACCTAAGAAGATGATACTATCAGACAAAAAATGAACACCACTTGAGGTTGGCATACAACTTATCTGCCCTTAGGATCCCACATATTGCTTAAATGGTGGACGTGTTATTCTTTAGTCATGCTATAAATTAGAATGTTGTCAAAGTACACGACTAGAACTTCCCCATGAAGGGCTCAACACCTAGGTCATCACTCACATAAATGTACTTGGAGCATTGGTCAGCCCAAAGGCATAACTAGCCACTCATACAACTCATCATTCATCTTGAAGACCATTTTTCACTCATCACCTAAGTGAATATGAATCTTGTGATACCCAACTCTTTTTAAATTTGTGATTGTAATTTTGTTTGCGTGTAAATCTCTCTTCCCTCTCTTTTACTACATGTCTACAAGTGTAACTCAACTCTCTCTCTCTCTCTCTCTCTCTCTCTCTCCTTTTCTTTTCCCTCTTCTTCTCCCTTTCTACAAGTGTAACTCAACTCTCTCTCTCTCTCTCTCGCTCTATCTCCTTTTCTTTTCCCTCTCACTTTTTAGTTTCTACTACTAGTCTATTACTAGTGTATGTGTGTGTGTGTAACTCTCTCTCTCTCTCTCCCTTTCCCAAGTCCCATCTCTTTAGTCTCTTTACTTTTAGTCTCTTACTTTAGGTTTTTACTTTTTAGTTTAATTTCTAGTTACTTTTTAGTATTAGGCTACTAGCAATCAATACACACACTACCAATATAATATTTTCTTCCTAATTTTTCTCTTTGAAACCCAAGTCGAATGACTCGGGTTGGAAGTATGGGCACTACTGCAGTGTTTTGGATTAGACTCACATAGTATGTGAGTTATGTGGGTATGTGGGTTCCGGTGGCATTGCAAGGCACAAGCAACACTTTGCACATTTACTGGGGTTAAATGCAAAAGCATGCGACAAAATTATTTCAGAAATCTGAACCGAGATCATGGAGTATATGGAAAAATAGTCAAGAAAGAGATGCGATAGTGCCCTACGTCAGGATGAATATTTAGAACAAGAAGCATATGAGGATATAAACGTAGTTAATGTAGATGAAGTTAGTCCCACTCCCCTTACTTTGAGAGATCGGTCTAGACCACAAGTACAGCCAACAGTCTTAAAAAGAGCTTGAGGGCATGTGCTCATGGATAAATAGTGTAGACCACACCCCGAGGATGTGATTGACCAAAGGGGTCGAGGTAAAGGGCTGACTCAAATAACTTTAGAGAACTGGTATAAACAAAAATAGGAAAACTACTATTCAATATATTGCTAAGTGGTTTTACCAAATCGGCATTGCTTTTAACGCTGTTAAATCAAGAAGCTTCAAAGTAATGGTTAAGGCTATAAGTTAATTTGGACCCGAGCTTAAGCCTCCTTTATATCATGAAATGAGGGAGACATGCTTGAAAACTGAAGTTGAATATATACGATCCTTTATTACTGAATATAAGGAATCGTGGAAAACATATGGGTGTTCACTAATGGCCGATGGATGGACTGATAGATTCGGTCGGTCTCTCATTAACTTTTTTGTAAATTGTCCAGCTGGGACAATGTTCTTGAAGTCCGTGGATGTATCGGACCATTCACACACAGGAGAATACTTGTTTAGTTTACTAGATAATGTAGTTGAAGAAATAGGTGAGTAATATGTTATATAAATAATTATAGACAATGCAGCCTTGTATGTAATGGTCGGACGTCTTCTTATGAAGAAGAGATGTCATTTATTTTGGACCCCTTATGCGGCTTATTGTGTTGATCTTATGTTAGGAGGTATAGGTAGGTTATTTATAAGTGTGATTGGAATGGGTAGAAGTATCACGGTCTTTATGTACAAACATGCCCTTCTTCTCAATCGAATGAGAAAATACATTGGGGGTAACTTGTTATGTGCAACAATCACGCATTTTGGTATAGCTTTTTTAACACTGCAAAGATTACATGCAAAAAAATTAAATCTTAAAAGCTTTTTAGTGTCGGCTGATTTTACAAGTGGGCCTTGGTTAAAGAAGGCTGAAGGGAAATGTGTTCGACAAGCAATCCTTTTGCAAAGTTTTTGCAAACAAGCGGTAAAGGCGTTAAAAGCATCGGAGCTTTTAGTCACTGTGTTACGATTGGTGGACAGGGATGAGAAGCTTGCAATAGGCTACATATATGATGCGATGGAGTGAGCGAAAAATAAGATCATGGGCCATTTCAATTATAGATACTATGATTACAAGTCAATTTTAGATATTATAGATAGAAGATGGAGTGGCCAAATGTCATTTGCATTATATTTGACTGCTTACATCCTTAACCCAATCTGTTTATTCGCTTCTGCTGATCCAACAGAAGCACTTATTATGCATATGATTGGATTTATTGATGTTTTGGAAAGAATGATTCCAGATAGAGAAGAACATGATAAGATCTCAACTTTGTTGGGCTTCTATACAAAGAGTGAGGGGATCTTCTCAAGGGATATCGTAATCAGGCATCGGACAATGAAATTACTCAGTAAGTACTACTACAAATGTCAGTCTTAGTGTCTTACAAATAGTTTTTCTACAAAGTGTCTCTAACCTACGTAAACTATTTTTCTCAGTTGACTGGTGGGTTGCCTATGGAGTGGACCCGAATAGGATGGATTCAGCTTTAAAGAAGCTGGTTATGAGGATTCTTGGACTCACGTGTTCTGCCAGTGGTTGCGAGCGCAATTGGAGCGCATTTG
Organism: Magnolia sinica; assembly: GCF_029962835.1. Classification (NCBI taxonomy): domain Eukaryota; kingdom Viridiplantae; phylum Streptophyta; class Magnoliopsida; order Magnoliales; family Magnoliaceae; genus Magnolia; species Magnolia sinica. The sequence goes on along the minus strand of NC_080590.1, from coordinate 62,662,734 downwards.
AGGCAGTAAGTTTAGTAATTGTAAACTTCAATTTTTTAGTGTAAGGCTTAAACTAAATTAATTACCTAAATAGCTAATGCCAAATGTGCTTTCTTTCATGCAGATTTATATCAAGAAAAGGAATTGCCTTGAGCAGAAAAAATTCAATGATTTGGTTTTCGTTCAATATAATAAAAAATTGCGACAACAATTCCAAACTAGGAAAGAAAAGCCTGGTTTTTTTGACTCTATCTGCTTAGATGAGTTGAATACAGATAATGAGTGACTCGTAGAGACGGAGGACCCAATATTTACTGGAGAGGACCTTACATGGGTGCAAGTTGAAGATGCTGCATATGGATCGAAACTTGGTGAAAGTACCACTAGAAGGCGAAGGATGGGGGGAGTCGGGGGGTGAGTAGTAGCCGTCAATCCGTTAAAGAGATTGAGGAGATGGAAGAAGGAGATGATGATAATGATCAAGCTGAAGATCCACCATTGGATGTTGATGGAGTATCGGTACATACAGATGATGAAGAAACGGAAGAAGAAGAAGTGTATGTGGAAGAAGGTGATGATGGTGGTGGTGGTGATATGACACAATGGTAAATAGATCATTGTATATAATATATGATTAGATGAATAATAAATAAATAACTTCTTCATTTTGTTTACTAAGTGTGTTGATGTTGATTGTTGATGTAGTGTTAAATGTTGAATGTTGATATTTCATATTTGTTAAATGTTAAGTTAACTATATTGTAGAATGCAGAATTGTTGATGAATGATGACTTAATATTTAATTCATTATGTAATTGGTTTTATTTTACTTAAATTAAATGTATTGCAAGGGCCAATGGCATATAATAATTTATTCATTGTTTTCTTAATTTATCCCTATTTTTCTGATTTTTTTTTAAATTTATTGAAAAAATAAAAAATGAAAAATGTGCGACTGCATATGCGATTGTGCGATCGCATATGCGCACAGGCATATGCAATCGTGTGCGATTGCATATGTGATTTAACAACATTGGCAATAATCCATCTTCTCCCCAGTTTTTAACCACAATTGAAATAAGCTAGCATCCTCATCTTCGGTTCTTGACTACAGTTGAGTCGAACAATAATCCATCTTCCCCTCGGTCCTTGACCACATTTAATACAAGAATCTTCATCTTCAGTTCTTGATTGTAGTTGAATGAAGTGATAATCATCCCCGTCTTTAGTTCTTGACCCCAATTGAGTCAAACAAATAACTCTAGAGCTTCAATTCCCTAAAATCCCTAAATCCCACAAAGTAAAGGTTGTATGTTTGTACAGGTGATGAAGGGTGCCTAATCCCTTCTCTGTCTCCGAGGCCCTTACCTGGAATCCATGGTAGCAGACTAATTGCAAGAGTCACTCAAATCCAGGGAGTTCTTGAGCCCTTGGCACCTTGTGGTCCTATGTTGTGCATCCAACTGTAGAATCCGAGATACCTGGCCTGCGAAGTCATATAGCATCATCGATAAACCTCATGCCTTCACACCATCCCGTAGGAAGGAGTGCTTTGTGGGTGCATCCACAGTCCGTTTTTTAGCCTTTGCCGGTTGTGTGAAAATTCCAGTTCAAGTGGCAGAGATTATGGATTTGAACTTTTTTGTATTTCACGTACTAGTTGCTTAGAGTCCCACCACCCCCCCCCAACACCAATTGCCCCTCGTCTGAGTTTAATTTGTGGAATCAGTTTTGCATCATTCTTATTATCCTATGCTTTTTATGCAAGCTATAAATTCTTTCAGCAGTGGTGCATTTTTTTCGTCAAACAAACTGAACCATAGGTCTTTTGACAGCTGGAGGCATTCAAGAAGCACCTGATGAAGTCACTGAAAGATGAAAGTTCACCTGTAAGATTACTGAATTAGTTCAACTTCAAATTTCTATAACATCTCTCTCTCTCTCTCTCTCTCTCTCTCTCTCTCTCTCTCTCACTGTAATTGAGTTTTGAATGCAATGAGTTTTTTTTCCACTGTATTGTGCTACCAACAGGCAGAAGCTGTTGATATAATGACCTGTGACCAATCAGTTATCCATGTCTCTTCACTGAAGGGTACCTTATTTTTTTTGGTCAATGAAACATTTGGTCATTTGTAGTCATCATAATAATGCACTATGGTCATATACTTGTTCTATTTTCCGGACTACAAAGTTTTTGATTCTTGTTGGATGCTTGGCAATGCATTTATTTTCATTCTCATATTTGTGATGCCTCAGAAGAGGGTTCCAATGGCTACATGGAGACAAATCTAGTTCGTGGCTCTACAGGAATGGCAGTTCATGATGGTATCTATTTATTGTTATGAGGTTCACTAAACCCTGCATGGACCCTGTCCGCATGCACTGTTTTCAAGCATGGTACATGCCAACCTGGCAAGTATCTGTGGGACATTTGGCAGTGCATAGGTTGGCTGTCTCCGTGCAGATGGCCAGGCGCCCTTCACTCAACAAAAGCCAAATGTGTAATTTGAATGTGAATCTTTGGCAAGTTTTTCTAAACTTTTCATCTTTTTTGTAGTGGTGACCCACTTGATGAATTAGGCCAACTTGACTTCTTGTGTCAGGCCATCTTCATGATTGGACCCACCTTCTTCTAGATTTCCCTCGCACTTGCCACGTTGGTCCAGGTTGGTATGTGTGGACCTGAAAAACTTCTATTATTAATGAGAAATGCTCCAGTGCTCCTAGTTGTATCTGACAATCCAATTGACTGAACTGAACTGAACTGTCCATTTAGTCCAGAACACATTTCATGCATGATATTAAAAAATGGTTACACAATGGCCAAGGTAGTCTGTGACGGCCATTCTGGTCGATATGGGCCTGTAGTGGTCTGATCCGGGGCTGATGCATTTTCTTCCTTTGATTTTTTAATTTTTTGACTAGTAAAATGCTGGTTTGGACTGATGCATTTTCTTCCTTTGATTGATTGATTTATTTATTTTATTTTTGGACAAGTACAAGGCTGGTTGTAACAGCCATAAGGTTGGTTTTTACGGCCACCATTACCATTATTACCTTGATTTCATATTCTCCCATTCAAAAACAATGATCAGATGATCCAAAATCCTTGATTTGGCCTTCTTTTATAGCTATCCTTTTTCTGAGCCATGGATGGGATGGTTATGATAAACTAATAGAAGTGTTCTTTAATCATAAGAAATCCATTATGGGCTCAAAAAAGTAGAAAGATCAAATTGCTGATTGGACCTATTTTTGTGTAAATGATCTAGACTGTCCATATTATAAGGCCATTGGTCAGTTGGTTAATATTTGTCGAATCAGTGAGATGTTTGCATGGTTGTCCACAATATGAGTGTGGAACCTAATGAATAGTCTAGATGAATAGATTGGACTAAGTGTTTCAATGCAATTAGAGACGCTATTAACTCATAGTGCTCCGAGAGCATTGGAGCATTTCTCATTATCAATATTATTGATTGTCATTATCATGTCTTGTGGTCATCATCATTGTCGCCATCATCATCATCACCACCACTTACTAATAGTTCTAAAAAAATAATAATCTGGATCCATGACTCATTTCAAGCCATCTGTTTATAGACTCAAGGCATGCTGGTCAGAGATCCTATGTGACTCCATACATCACACCACGAACTACAACCCCAAAAGAGATATCAACAGCTGGTTCCTCTAGAGGGTTCACTTGTGCAGGATCTCCGAAAATGACCTCTGGTACCACATCTCCCACCAAGCCTAAGTTTGAAGTACGGGCTGCTCTGTCGTCATGGAGCCAGCAGTCTTCTGCCAGAAGCTCTCCTCCCCGTGAACGCTCAATCCCAGGTTCGCGACACCCGTACAAGTCTATTACTTCAAAACTTCACAGTATAGATGTAGCTGCAATCTCTTTCTTCTGTAAAATACAGTCAGCTGGTGTCATTTGTTAATATTGTTTCTATAATATGTATGTCACGTGGTTTTAAAAAATGTCAGTGCGCACTCCTCGCGTTGATGGAAAGGAGTTCTTCCGTCAAGCCAGGTTGGTAAATGCATCTGAACTTTTGGTGTACTTTTGTTAATTATGGGGTCCTAATGCATAATGATGCATGTAGGATCCTGATGTGTCCGGTCCTTATAAGTGGGACCTATGGTTTGGTGACCCAGACTGTCTCACCTTAGATGGCGATGACTGCATATTTGAGATCCTAATCTTTAACTCCAATCTTGAAGTTTTTGGGAGTATCTCCTGTCCATGTTGGGTATGATCAAACCTTCCGTCTGGTTCACCAAATGATGGATGCAACTCAAGCAGATGGGTGCATCAGGCCACATTACAATTCCTGATCAAGGTTTCAATAATAGTAAAGGTGGCTGTAACGGCCTGGCCAGCGATGGCCATTACGTTATGGGCTGCAATGGCCGTTACGACCCTTTAATGGTAAAACTTTTTCTAAGAGGAAAAATATATCAGCCTGTTATGGGTCTGTATGTCTGTTATGGGCCAGTAACAGCTGCTACAGCCGTTACAGGCCTGTTACGGGTCCTTTTTTCCAGAACAATCGTTACAGCCCCGTATTGCATAACAGGTACTACCGTTACCGTACGTAACTGTATTTTTTTTATTTTTTATTTTTAAAATACCATGGTCCTTATGCATTCCTGTTGTTGTTAATTCCTGTTGTTGTTAATAAGCCGACTCATTTCTGGTTGGACTCATTTCTCAGACTGTTATTGGGTGTTTGTACAATTCAGGAGTCAACTCTCATATGAACAGTTCAGTGCATTCCTAACCAACATCAAGGAGCTCAATTCTCATAAGCAATCCCGCAAGGTATTTTCGTGTTGCATCTAGCAATAACTTAAGAAGCTTTTGCCTCTGGTGTTGGCTGTTGTTGGTGGGATAGAAAGCCTTAGATGCGATTGGTTTGATGATTTCATAATGGTTTTTATTTAATGCAGGAAACTCTGAAGAAGGCGGAAGAGATATTCGGTACAGACAACAAAAATCTTTACTTGTCCTTTCAGGGGTTGCTTAACCGCAGTATGCCTTAGAACAATTCAAAATCAGGTAACAATAGCCTTCTCTTTTCCGCTTTCTCTGTCGCTTGATGTCTTTCAGGCTGGTCATCAGGTAGGCCACTCTAGTGCAATGAAAAGGCCCTGACAAATTCTAACCAGCCTAATTTGGGGCCAAATTCTCAAAGTGGGACCCATCTGATGCATGCTCAGACATCCCAGACGTTTGCCAGTTTAGCACATGCATCTGCATGTGGGGCTATAAAAGCTGTAAGCCTTATATGAAATGGACAATGTGCGCATGGATGTAGCATCCATTTTGAAGTATTAGCATGTTTGGCGCCATGTTAGTTTGTGCAAGATTTCCTGTTGTGATGTCCATCAGTAAACCAGTCTTGGGGGACATTGGAAACCACATAGGTGCTATAGACTGTGATAAGAGGAAGAGAATAACGGATGACCGTTGAAGTTAGTTCCTTGTTTGGGGCCAACCATCTTAGGGGTATTTATTGTTGAGCACTGCAGATTTTGGTCTGCTTCTCCAGCCAATGCTCGATGCCTTTCTGCAATAGTGTTTGTTCCTATGTTATATTGTCTGTTTTAGAAAAAAAAAGTTCCAAGTTCTTCTAGGCCCACAGGCACCTCAACATATGGTGACACGTGCTAGCATGACAAGTATGTGAGGCATCTGATCAGTGGATCAGGCAGACCTAATCATGTAGATGCGATGAGTGGGCCCAAGAACAAGGCTATCTACTCATCACAAGGGACATTTTACCTGAATTAGGACTGTTCAAGGTCCTTTTAAAAGCTGGCCATTATTTTAATAGGAAATGATTCAGCAGAACCTGTTGAACTGTAATAACATAGAGCACCAATTATAGAGGGGCAAGTTACATCTAAAATCACTTTCCAGAATCTGTTCTGGATTTTCCTTTACTGAAAGTGCTTTTAGATGTCGTTCACCTCTCTGATTGTTGCTCTGCCTTATTATGGTTCGACCAGGGTTCGTGCTCCTGTATCATAAATTCATGTCCCATTTTAATTCAAGAGGATTAATCATCATATATTCATTACCCATTTTAATTCATGAGATCACCTAATGATTGGACCGGCCTCATCTTTTGGGTCATGTAAAGTTAATGGCAGGTTTTTATTGGATTATCAGTTCGGTTGGTTCAAGCATCCAGGTCAGCATCGGACCCAGTGGGTGACCTGGTCAATTGCTTTCTTTTTTCTATTTTCTTTATAGGTAACCTGGCCTCCAACTTAAGACGTCAATATTGAAAGTGCTGTCTACCATTTTGCCACTTGCACAAAATCTCAACTGCTTTTTTTTTAAACATCTATTACATAAAGTCATTTAAGCTACTAACAGTTGGCCAGAGAGAGAGAGAGAGAGAGAGAGAGAGAGAGAGAGAGAGAGAGACCTGGTTGTGCTGGTGAAACAAAAAGGGATCTGGGTCACTGGTTGTGCTTAATGATGGTGCCCATCAGATGATGGCTCTGATTTCCTCAGGATGTGAGTGGCTGAGAAACGTTCAGAAGCAGAATGAATAGAGGGAAACATATGAAGAAAGAATGAAGGATTTAGAAAACTACGAGGTAATGGTTTGAATGCTATATTAATGAGAAACATCTAAAAAAATTTAATATTACATGTCATTAGACGATCGATGAAAGCAATGCGGCCGATGTGTGGTTGGTTAACATTTAGCAACTAGAGCTTGGTCAAGAGGAGAGGAACAGTTAGGAAGAGGAACAATAAAGAAAAGAAGGATTTAAATAAGAAAAAGATTTAAAAAGACTTTTCAACTGCTTTAATTGTTGTAGTAATGGAGGAATGATTTGGAAGAATAAATTACAATATAAATTTATAAATAGTAGAGGAAATCAATAGAGCTAATATTCAAGTGTACGCTCATACGCTAGATTTGTTCTTTATCCAATATCAAACAGTTCTTTTAAGATATGTGTTCTTGTAGTTGCTCTTAGCCACCAATTATGAGTTTTTCCTTTTATTTTATTTTATTTTATTTTACTTATTATTATTATTTTTTTATTTGCATTGGTATTCTTAAAATCATTTCTTGTGGAAGGCATAAGGTAACTCATTTTTGGAGGAAGAACTCCACCCTCCGATTATTACCTGATCATTATCAAATTCTACAAGTGGTTGAGTAAGCGACTGATCCTCTCACAATTTGGTCATATATGTTCATATTGGGCGCATCTGCTTATTTTGGCGCTTATAGTCAAAGTTGATTGGTTAGGATTGAGTCACTGTATTGATTCTGACACTCCCGCACAATAAAAAACAAATTGAGTGTCCAACATTTTTTGGTACACCTGTTGGGATTTCAAATTACTTGATTAACACAAGTATATTTGTTAGCGCGGTAATCATTTGGAATCATGAGTTGAATAGGTGGTTGTAATACTTCAACAGTTGTTGTTGTAGCTGCCGAGCCTCCTATGCCTAAGCAAGGAAATCCACCACTTAGTTCGATGCTTCTTTCCCTCAATGTAAATAAACCATCAACATCTTGGGTTGAGCCTCTTAAGATGATGTCAGTTGGGATGGTAGATATGTAAATGGGGATTCAACACATCACAAAACTATCGCGAGTTTAGGCATGACAGTTGTGAGTTTAAACAACGGCTTTTAATGGGTGGATGGTTGGCTACGCCAAGAGCATGGATTAGTTGGTGGCTTTGTTCACTGATAGAGTACTTGTTGCACCTTATCAATAAGTACCAACAGTCTAGCCGATGCCATGGATACTTCTATTACAACGAAACATACTACTTGTTTGTATCTTTGGTTCGATCTAGGAGGTGTGAAATTCACCGATATCGTTATATTTTAGATGTCTTAAACATATCCCTGTCAAGGACATGTGAAATTCACCATCGTCGGTGGATTTCAGATGTCCTGAATGTGAAAATAGAAACATAATTCATGAAGTCATGAATTAAGGGATGCCTGGGGGGCAACCCTTGTCTAGAACTTAACTGTATAATGAAGAATAATATTAGGATGGCTTTGAAGTACCTCCAATTATGCTATGTAATACTGGGAGTGTTATTAAAATTTTCAACTGATTCAGAAAGTAACATGCAAAGTTCTTGGCCAAACTACTATTTCATTTTATCATAAACCATATCTTGATTGGCTCAACCTGCAATATCCAATGGCGAGGAGCTATTGATTTGACTTCATGTTATTTGCATGTGATATGGGTCAGTCTATAGTAGAATATATATGTTGTTTTATCATACAATGTGAAGAATTGGACAATAATGAGTATTATAAATTACAATTATTTGGTCATTCACTCATTGTGGTAGTTTTTATTTGGTATTCCAATTTGCTACTAAATTCCATACAAAGTTGGTAAGAAATGAAAGAAATTTTTTATGCTCAATTATTTTATAGTACATTAATTTTCATGGATATCTTGCTCATTTTAGGCAATTATCAAGGGAATCCGTTGAGAATTATATTAGTCAGTTTAAAAGAGCAAAAAGTTGATGCAAGATAGCGACAACCGATGCAGAATTTGTTTAGTTGGCTTAAGATGGATTGGAATTCAAGCTTTGAAAGAAGTTTCAGAATGGAATTTATAGATCTTTATGATTTGATTTGGAAGGTGTCTCGATATGAGGCACTGCTTCAAGAGTCAATGAAGCAAAATAATTCATCGACAATGACATATTATTATGACCCTAATTGTAATGTTGCAGTGGCTAAACAACCAATCATATATTCGGCTTTAGTTAAAAAGTAGAGACAAGGACATCTTCTAATCAGAAAGTTTAAAGATCCATACCTTTGATATTTCTTGTGTTGATGAAACTTTGATATTATGTTAGTTGACAAATTTATTAAAATTTTGGTTAATCATAAGATTTTGACAATCAAAGAATTAAAGAAAATTAACTACTGTAAGTGGCATGGAATTCGGTTGCATTTCTTTAACAAATGTGTTGTTTTCAGGAATGTTATTCATAATAAAATCGATAAAGGGTTGTTGAAATTTTTTGAAAAAGAAAAACAAGCAATGCTAATCAATACTGATATGTTTTCATTCAATATAGAGATCAATATGGCCCACCTTGAATCTTCAAAGGTTGGTTCGATCACAGGAAAATATCGATCTTGGAGTCTAGATGAATCAACCCAAGTAGCAAAACGGCAGGGGGAGTGTGAGGTCTTGCTCCCTTCCATGTATTTCCATGCTTTGCTTTAATATAAGTAAATTATTCAGTCCAACCATTCATTGTTTCAGCCATGCTCGTGGGGATTTGAATGCATTGAAGGGGTTCAGAAGATTGCCTGATTGGATGGGCAAAACTTCGTCAGGGCACTTTGGGAAGCTAAGTTTGATTTCATGGAGTTGTTCTTAGGTGACTGTTAGATGGAAAGCATGACCAAGCATTAACACTGAGTGTTTGATTCGGTTGGGGTGTTGAATAGAAGATTATTGATCACTCCAGACGAAAGGACATCAAGGTCTTTAATGAAGGAATCCAAGTGAAAAGCTGGAGTAGAGAAGAAGATGATGTAGCTATGATGAATTGAGGAGCGAAGATCGGGAAGAGTTTGAAGCAAGAGGGTGCATCGGCCATGATATGTGCGCATTAATGAAAATATAATCATGACTCGTGTGATACGATTTTATGTGACGTGTCACATCGACAACCTAGAAGAATAAGACCAAAGTTATCTCTTGATACGTCATCAGTCAAGTAGAATCAATGGGGAAACAACAGGTGGATTAACGACCAATTGCATTTATAATATTGGGCACAGAACAACATCGCGGTCACATTTTTCCAAAAGGCGAAGCTACGTGGGGGCAGTGTTGTACCTTATTTTTGGCTATTGTGAGAGAGCCAATAGGAGAGCGACATGTGGCATTGAATGAGGAATATGAAGTGGATAAAAAAATCTTTAAAGATTTGAAGCGCTTTTTGTGGGATTACAACTGGCGTAAATCTAGTTCTCCACGTCAGTGGATGGTCAATGGAGTGTTGTAGTTGATATACAAGAAACATAGTTGAGTTGTTTAAGATATAAAAGGTAACCGAGGACAACAAAATCTTGGTCGACAGAAGTGAAGTGAATAGAGGTGTTCATAAGTGAAACAGATAGAGGGAAATGTGTCAAGAAAGAAAGAAGGATTTGGAAAACTATGAGGCAATGGTTCATATGTTATATTAAAGAGCAACATCTATAAAAATTAATATTACACATCATCAGATGATCGACGAAAGCAATGCGGCCAATGTGTGGTTGATGAGTGATTTGCAACCAAAGTAGAGCTTGGTTGAGAGAAGAGGAACAGTCAGGAAGAGGAACATTCACAAAAGAAGGATTGAAAAAGACTTTTTGACTACTGTAACCATTACAGTAATGGAGGAAGGATATGAAAGAATAAACTACAATAAAAATCTATAAATAGCAGAAGATATCAACGAATCAAATATCCAACCAACAAATTTCAAAACCAATCAAATAACAAATCTATCAATTTATCTTTATCTCAGTTTATCTTAGGAGTCGTAGTAATTTTTAGTTATAATCTTTAGTTGTAATTCAAGTTTATTTACGCTCATATGCTGGATTTGTTCCGTATCCAATATCAAACAATTTTTTCAAGATATATATTCTTGCAGTTGCTCTTAGTGAATGATTGTGAGTTTTTCCTTTTATTTGATTTGCACCGGTATTCTGAAAGTCCTTTCTTGTAGAAGCCATAAAGTAATCCATCTTTGGAGGAAGAACCCCATCACCTGATCATTATTAAATTCTGCAAATGGTTGAGTAAGTAATTGATCTTTACAGAATTTGGTCATATATGTTCATATTAGGCATATTGACTTATTTTGATGCTTGGGGTCAAAGTTGATCAGTTTGGATTTAGCCGTTGTATCGCCCGTGTAACAATAAACAAACCGAGTGTCCAACGGATTGACGGCCCAGTTTAGGATTTTTATGGGAAACAATGCTAATCGAAGGGGAGGCACGGTTGGCTTATATTGGAAATGTATGTAATGAGAGAACGCCTTTGGTGGGATGTATGTATGTCGAATTGCCATGCTAGTTCCATGCATGTCATGTAGCTGAATCATCTCCAAATGTCTAGTCAATAGTTCTTAGCAGTTACGAGGCAAGATTGGATCACATAAAGAAACAAGTAAATGGTGGCTAAGATTTGATTTACTTCACGAGAGCTTCCTCTGGTGTAAGAAGGCATTTGTTTTGGCTAATGGCCTGTTTGGTAAAACTTAATTCTAGCATTTATGTTTAACATAGTTTTTTTTTTTTTTCAGTAATTTTTCTTAATTCAGATAAATTCGCCAAGTTCAAAAGTTTAAGATTCAATTTACATTTTCACCAAAAAATGAATTCATTTTAAAGCTTTTCTCCCTTTGCGAAATGCTTAAAATGGAAAGCAGCAAGTGATTTTGAGTTAAAATATTTTCTTAAATGACAACTCTACCACTTTCTTACTTCTGTTGGCTCTTTGAACGCTAACCACGGTGATCTTTGGGCTGATTATGATATGAGTTATATCTATTCTGTCCATCCATTTCACCACATTATTTTAGGGCATGAGCCAAAAACTGAGGCAGATTCAAGGCATAAGTGGACCCCATCATAGAAAGTTGTGGGGATAATGATGGCCACTGTTGAAACCTTTGTAGGCCCACCATGATGTTTATTTTTCATCCGCTATATTCATATAATTGCACAGACCTGCATGAAGGGAAAATATAAATTTCAGCTTGATCCGAAACCTCCGTGGCCTCAAAATGTTTTCAATTGTAGGGGCTCAATCTCCACTGATTTATACCGTGATCCACTTTGAGTTTTCGATCTACTTCAAATTTTTATTTTTTTACTTACCTTAAAATGATTGGATAAAATAGATGGATGGTGCGGTTATGACACATATTATGATGAGGCTCACATAACTTTGCCACGTCAACAGGGAGCCACTTATGTGCTGTTCACGCGGTCCTGGCGTCGATGGGCAGTTGCCATCGAACACGTTAGTGGGTGTCGCCGTAATGGTAGCTCACCTCGATGTATGTGTTGTATATCCAAGCCGTCCATCAGTTTTTTTTAGATCATTTTAGGAGCGTGGTCCAAAAAAGAAGTATATCCAAATCTCAGATGACCACACAATACGAAACAGTGGTAATTGAACCCCCACCATTAGAAACTTTTTGAAGGCTACAAGTTTTATATTGAGCAGGTATTTGTGTTTTCCCTATGTGACCTAACCAAGGGGGTTGGGTGATAAATAAACATTGCTGAGGGCCGTAAGAACCTTTTAATGGTGGGCGTCAATCACCAATGTTTCCTGTGGTATGGACCACCTGCTGCCTCATTTTTAAGTTCATGCCCTAAGATAACCTTGGAAAAATTAATGGACGGTGTGCATATAAAACATACATCATGGTGGGGTCCACAACTGTCTTATCAATCCATATCGATCTAGGTCACGTGTTCAGCGGGCAATCCTAATTAAAAGCAATTCATAGCTGGTAATCATGTTAGTGGGTTTTGTCCTGATCATAGGCTCACCTCGATGTACGTGCTATACATTCAAGCCATATATCAGTTTTCTAGGATCATTCTAAGGCAATGTCCCAAAAATGAAGTAGACCCAAATCTCAGGTGGACCACACCACAAGGAAAGAGTGGTGATTGAACGCACACCATTAAAACTTCATGAGGTCCACTAAAGTTATGGATCAAGCAGATATTTGTGTTTTCCCATGTCTGTGTGAGCTAATCAACACGGCTTCAATGGCAAATAAACAAGAAGGGCCCAAAGAAATTTCTAATGGTGGGCGTTCAAGCACCACTGTTTCCTATGGTGTGGTCCACCTGTGGTTTAGATCTACTTCATTTCTGGGCTCATGCCCTAATACTAGCTCCCAAAATGGATGAACGGAGTGGATAAAACAAATACATCATATTCAGGCTAACAGGATCATGATCTAAAGGCTACACGTGTAGAAATATATAAAGCTCTGATCTAAAGGTCACACGTGTAGAAATTTCGGATGGATTAAAATCATATAATAATCATTATGTTTGAGTTATTTATCCATCTATAATGGTGTAGCACCTCTTATCAATGCACTTTGACCACAACTGAAATCTACACTTGTAGAAATTGAAAATGTAAATATAAATTGTACATCTTTAGGAGTATTGTCTACTTGTCTCCTGCAATCAATTCAAGTTATTACACGTGGCAAACATAAAGAATCTAAACAATTTATCTATTTGGCTTTATTTGACACAAAGTTTTAAAATTTTATTAGGTTGTGCAAAGGTGTGACAAATTTAAAAACATGACTAAAGATGATAACAACTTTAGTCTCATGTTCTACAAAAGATAGGATTAAGATAATAAAGACAAACATGCCAAATTTGAAAGCATCATAATAACAGCTTTAGCCTCATACCCTACAAAAGGTAGAACTAAGATAAAACGGGTAAGTATGAAAAATTTGCAATTTTCAGACATTTGTAACTCTTATATACCAAATAAGTTTTTATAAAAAAAATTCAGCATTTTACATTTTCAACACTTAATTAATTTTCTAACTTTATTTTTAGTATACCAAACAGCCCTAGAGGCTGAATGCCTGCTCCCTTTTCAATTTATATATACTAGGGGAAGTGGCATGTACATTGCATATGTAGATAGGTGAGAGAAAAATGGAGAGGGATGCCCGATGTGAGAGTGTGCTCCTCCTTTGCAAAAAGGAGCAGGGAGAAGTTAATAGTGCTGAAATAGTTATAGCAACTCTCAAAATATAAGAAGCATATAGAAGATCAATTTAAGGCTATAAATAGCAATGGAATTCGGTAGAAAAAGACATCTCATACTAACCAAACCAAAACAAATCTATTTTTCGATTATTTGTCATTTACATTCCTTAGTGTTATCTTTGCTTTTATTTGCCATTTACATTCCTTAATGTGATTCGTAGTTGTAATCAAAGTAGCTATTAACTTTAGTTGTAGTTTGAGTCTATGCTCATATGTTAGATTTAGTGCAAGTATTAAGTAAATTTCTCCATCCAAAGGGGTGTTCTATAATTGTTCAACGTGGCTGATTGTAAGAATTTTCTTTTTGTTCTGTCTGTACCGAAGAGGAAAAGTCTTTTCATATGAAAGGTAGATGTGTGATCTATTTTCAGAGGATGAACCTTACCATTTGACAATCGCCTGATTATCTTAAGCAACATTGTGTAAGTTGTTAAATAGGTGACCGATCTTATTACATCTCAGTCGGTCATATACGGTTAATTTTTGATGTATCTGCCTATCTTGGCACTTGGGGTTGTAGTTGTTCGGTTTGAATTGAGCCGCACATTCAATTCTGGCATGCTCGCACTGATCACGTGATCGAGGTTGAATTAACAATAACATTTTCCTTGCACTCCCAGTGGGACCCTCACTTTAGTTTACTTGTTGATGTCACATTACGAATTGATAAATTTGAAGTATGAATAGAAGAAGCAATTGAATTGCTGAGGCTGAACCCTCGATACCAACTGCACCACCTCTAAACGAGGACATATTGGTTAAAATGACCCTTAAATTATTAAATTTAAAGATAGAAAGATGACCATGGTTGATCTTGCACAATTTTGACAATTGGCCGGGGAATCTTGCGAGAGTTACATTACCCATTTCAAAAGAGGTAAAAGTCGGTGTAAGGTCACAATCGAGGCTGAACTTGTGCAGCTTGTGCAAGACGGTCTAGAATACAAACTTTGAAAGAAATTCATTGGAACAGAGTTTGTGAATTTGCATGATTTAACCAGGAAAGTTTCCAGATATGAGGAGCTTATCCAGAAGGAACCAGGTAAAAGAACAATTGAGATATAGTACCATGACCCTAACTATTGAGGTTATGATTGTTGAGGTAGTGGTAAAAAAGCCACTCATTTGTTCAGTGCTGGTCAAGGCGAAATGACCACGCTGACTATGTAAAAAGCTCAGAAGATATATACCTTTGATATCACCTAGGTTGATGAGATATTCGAGATACTGCTAGCAGGGAAGTTTATTAAAGTTCATTGTAATCACAAAATACCCATAGTTGAATTAAAAAAGGTTGAATATTGCAAATGACATGAAACACGTTCTCATTCCACTAACAAGTGTGTTGTGTTCAGGAACATTGTCTAGGATAAAATCGATCGCATATTGTTGAAATTCTCGAAAAAAGGGCAAAGAAGCAATGTCAATGGATATTGATCCATTCCCACTTAGTCTGGATGTTAACATGGCCACGGGGAACCTGCGGAAATTATATCAACTAAGGCAAAGGGTTGATCTTGGTCCAGGTCATTACCATGGTGCACTGCGACGATTGAGATCGGGATGATACTAGTCCTATACAACGACTATAAGTTTCGCAGAATAATTGAAAGCAATACAACGTAGTGGTTGAGACTCATCACTATGTAGTCGATGTGCCAGAATGGCCTAAGATGTGGAAGCTTCATCTTGGCTAGCTAGGCAGGTTAATTCCAAGGAGGATCGACAGGAGAGAGCCCTATTGACTGCGTAAAGCGTTCTCGCCCCTTGACTGTCGACCTCAATAGAGAGCTCTGAGTCAAAGAATGGTCAAGCCTCACTGACTAAGAAGGGAGTGGAAAAGGGTCATGCATTCTAAATTTTTGGCCACCCCTAAAGCAATGACTCAAACTTAGAAACACCGTTGGCAGCGATGTCAAGCGGATATGAGAAGAAAGTTGGCAAAGACTGAGATTGCATCTCGATCACGAGTTGTGCAGTCACGACCATTTTGGAGAATTCCTCAATCGGAGGAACAACTAATCGTAAACACAGTCGAAGCAATTTTGAAACCTGTTGTGTATGATTAGGTCATAGAAGATGGTACCTAGTCTAATAATATTGCAGAATTGAGGAACATAGAAAATCATGATGACTTGTTTGATTATCTTAATGATGAGTGGTTTTCAAGGGACGATCTGCTGATTAAGGAACTAATGGTAATAACTAAAGCATTGGAACTATTGTCACCCATTTTCAAGCAGGTATAGGCAACTTCAATGGTTGATGTGAATGCTGAATGTTCCAGTGTAAGTTCTAATGAGCAACACGGCTTGGAAACACTTGGGGGGCAATGTTTGGATTCAGAGATTGTTTTTGGATCATTGCCACCCATGCAAGGAATGTAAAAACGGTTATGTATTGGCCGTAATGGCTGATGCGTAACGGTAACAGCCTGCATCGTTACGCATTACTGGGTCGTAACGATGCACCCTCCTTTTTTGGATCCGTAACCGCTGCTACAGGGCCTAACCGCCGTTACGACCCATAACGGCCATTATGACCCATAATAGTCGTTACATCACTGTAACGATCAGAAAACAACTAGTTTTTTTTGGTCTTTTTATACTCTGATTTTCACATTTTTGATACTTTTCTATTCCAAATTGTTCTTAAAGTATTTTATTAAAATTTCAACCACTCTTAGCATGAAAAAGAGGATCAAAACAAGTTATTTTAAGAGTTTTATTGATTCAAAGCTCCATGGGCCATTTTTCAAAAAATCTTCAAAAATAGGTATTTATGCTTTTTTTAAAAAATATATTTCTATTTTAATGGTTGAATATGATATATTAATCATAGTAGAACGTATTAATGTGCATTTAACAGATTATATTATTGCTTTTATATATTTTTGTTTTGTTTTGTTTTGTTTTTTTTTTTTTATAACATTTTCAATTGATTTTTAAAAAAAATCATTTTTTTTTCAATGTATTTTTGTTTTAATGGTTTAATATGATGTGTTAATCATAGTAGAACATATTAATGTGTATTTAACAGATTATGTGATTGATTTTTTTATTTTTTATTTTTGGATTATTTTCGGCCGATTTTAAAAAAATTACAAAAAATTAATTTTTTTTCAATGTATTTTTATTTTAAGGGTTTAATATGATATGTTAATCATAGTACAACATATTAATGTGCATTTAACAAATTATGTTATTGATTATATATTTTTTTGGATTTTTTTTTTTTTGGGGACTATTTTCGGTCGATTTTTAAAAAATTACGAAAAATTATTTTTTTCAATGTATTTATGTTTTAATGGTTTAATATGATGTGTTAATCATAATAGAACATATTAATGTAAATTTAACAAATTATTTTATTGATTTTATAATTTTTTTCTTTTTGTTTTTATTTTTGTAATATTTTCCACCGATTTTAAAAAAAATACAAAAAATCCTTTTTTTAAAAAAAAAAAAAATGTAATTTTGTTTTAATGGTTTAATATGATGTGTTAATAATAGTATTAAGACTTTACGATCTGATTCTGGTAGAGATTATATGTCTCATGAATTTCTTGAGTTTCTTCGTCACAAAGGAATAATTAGGGGCTGTAATTAGGGGATATAGATGCTATAAGGAGGGGATATAGATGCTGCTGTTATGCTGTAATTAAGGGCTCTAATTAGGGGATATAGATGCTGTAGTTAAGGGATATAGATGCTGCTGTAATGAGGAGATATTATGCCGTAATTAGGGGATATAGATGTTGCTGTTATGCTGTAATTAAGGACTGTAATTAGGAGATATAGATGTTGTAATTAGGGGGATATAGATGCTACTGTAATTAGGAGATATTATGTTGTAATTAGGGGATATAGAGGTTGCTGTTATGCTGTAATTGAGGGCTGCAATTAGGAGATATAGATGCTGCTGTTATGCTGTAATTATGGGCTGTAATTAGGGGATATAGAGGTTGCTGTTATGCTGTAATTAAGGGATATATTGTAAGTAGGGAAAATGATTTCTATATAAGAAAAGGACCACTCGATTGAGGGTCATTGAGCAAATCTGACAGTAACTTTGCTGGACATGTCACTAACACAAATGAGGTATTACCGGTTGACTTGACCATAGGTACTAAAAGAGTGTTGGCTCCTTTCTTCATGGTCCATACTTCGTCCAGCTACAATGCTTTGCTTGGGAGGGATTGGATCCACTCCCTTGTGTGCATCCTGTCGTCCTTGCATCAATTTATAATAGTTTGGAATTAAGATAAAGTCAAATTAGTTTTGGCCGACAACAAGTCATTCTTGGCCACATCAAATGTAAATGAGGCCTACTACTATGGGGATAAAGTAGGATGGATTCACTTTATCGAAAGGAATAAGCATGGATGTTTGATTGGGATATCTGTCAAAAAGAATCCAGACAATGTTGTATGAGATATTACTGCCATAATTCATCTAGTCGATAACTTGTTGAGGGACATTATGCCTTCTTGGTCGATTCGACGCTGTACCATCGGAGAGATTTCATGACTAGTACACCGATAAATGAGGAGCGAATGACCGACTTCACGACTAGGATAAAGAGGCTTGAAAAGAGCCTAAAAGATGTTGATAATGGTTGCTTCGTAAATCTGATTGATATGGTTGATTCGGCCAATGAAGCAGATGAAGATGAAACAGGCATTGACTTTAAAGAAACATCTAATAAGTTGGATGATTCTCTGGCTTAGGTTTAGGATCCTTTGGTTGAGGTGAACCTAAGAACTGAGTAGGACCCTAAACCAACTTTTATCAATGGATTGTTAAAGTCATAAAATAAAGTCGAACTCACTGGTTTGCTCAGAGAGTTACCTGATTGCTTTGCGTGGGATTACCATGAGATGTCGGGACTAGATCAAAGCCTAGTTTAGCACAGGTTACTAATACAGGAGGGTTAACAACCATACAAGCAGCCACTCAACCGAATGACTATAGAAGTCACCTAGAAAATAAAAGAAGTGATTGAATGGTTGCTGAAGGCTGGTTTCATTAGGCCTATTAATTATGTTGAATGGATCTTAAATGTGTTCCTAGTGATAAAAGACGGTAAGATACGCGTATGCATAGATTTTAGAAATTTAAATATGGCAACACACAAGGATGAATATCTAATGCTCATAGCCTACTAATTGATCGACCAAGTAGTTGAGCATTAGATGGTTTTCTTCATGGATGGCCACTCCAGATATAACCATATATATTGTGCTCGACAGTGTATTGAAAATGACATTTAGATGCCCTGGACCTTTGGGAACATACTGTTGGGTAATCATGCCATTCAAGCTTAAGAATGCAGTGGCTATATATCAAAGGACGATGAATGCTATTTTCCATGATATGATCAACTAATTTATGGAAGTTTATGTCAATGATGTAATGGTTAAGTCGGCCAATGTAAGGGATTATTTTGTTAATTTACGCAAGCCGTTTGAGTGAATGAGGCTCCACAAGTTAAAAATGAATTCCCTCAAATGGGCCTTTGGGGTGTCGGATGATAATTTTCTAGAATTCTTTGTACGCCAACGAGGAATTGAAGCGGACCAGAATAAGACTTGGGCAATCATAAATGCTTATGAACAAATCAAAATTGCATCGCTTCCTTGGGTAGGTCAATTTCATGCGAAAATTTATTTCCAACTGTGTAGGAAAGACTAACATTTTCTCTCCATTGATAAAACTGAAGTAGAGAGTCAAGTTCAAATGAGAGGCAGACCATTTGCTGACTTTTGAGAAGATTTATGAGTATTTGATGAAGTCGTTGGTGTTAATGCCATTGGTTAAAGGTTGACCACTCAAGTTGTATGTCGCAACATCGGTAGAGTCTGTTGGAGCATTACTAGCCCAAGATGACGATGATCAGAAATAGCGAGCAGTCTACTATCTGAGTCGAACGCTCTTCGATGTTGAGAGACGATGCTCGACAATAGAGAAATTATGCTTATTTTTGTACTTTGTGGCTACCAAGCTAAGGCATTATTTGTTGGCTGAAAAGAGTTGATGTGATAACATTAACTGATCTAGTGAAATATAAGTTAAAACGGATGATTTTGAACGTTTGTGAATTCTTCTGCTCAATCTTCTTTCTGAATACCTACTTATTGCTCAGAGCTTTCTCGTCCTTAGGTAATTTCACCATATCGTAGGTGTGGTTCTTATGCAAGGATTCCATCTCCTCTCGCATAGCTTTCAACCACTCTCCCTTATGCTTGTCGGCTAGGGCTTTAGAATAATCTTCTACCTCTCCCCCATCAGTGAGCATAATGTACTCATGCGGCGAGTACCTCTTAGACGGATGTCTGTCCCTAGATGACCTCCTCACCTGTGGCTCAACAGGTGGATCAAGTGGGGGCTGCTTTACTGGTCCATCCTTTGTAGAAACTCCCTTGTCCTCTGCACTTGTTATACTCCCCCATCATCAGGCACCACGGGAAGAATAACCGAATCCATGTCCTCTAGCTCACTTGAACTAGGCTGGGTCTTCTTTGGCTTACAAATGTTTTTTATACATTGATCTTCAAAGAAGACCACATCTCTGCTCCGGACAAGCTTCTTCTCAATTGGATCCCATAATCTGTAGCCGAATTCTTCGTCACCGTACCTTAAGAACACACATTGCCTGATCTTCGTATCGAGCTTGGACCTCTCGTTCTTTGGTATGTGAATGGATGCCGTGCATCCAAACACCCTGAGATGACTACGATGGATCTTGTCCAATCCACACCTTCTCAGGTACTTCTACATTCAACGGGGCTGATGGAGACCTGTTTATCAAATACACTGTTGTGTGCGTTGCTTCTCTCTAGAACATCTTGGGCAACTTTACATGGGATAACATGCATTTGATTCTCTCTATAATAGTGCGATTCATTCACTCAGCCACACTATTATACTGGAGGGTCTTAAGAACCGTCTATTCATGTCGTATATCCAGGGACTTACAATACTCATGGAAGTCACGAATGTATTCATTACCATTGTCAGTGCAGATACACTTTAATGATCTAGCTGTCTCTCTCTTGACCATAACATGAAACATTTTAAACACACCAAAGACCTTGTCATTGGATTTCAAAGCATAAACCTAAACCTTCCTAGATGTATCATCTATAAAAGTGACAAAATACAATGCCCCACCCAAGATTTGTCCTCATGGGACCACAAACATCAGAATAAACCAAATCTAATGCATGTATCTTATTAACAAGGGAAACAGATTTAACAAATGAGACTATATGCTATTTCCCTGATAAACAATCAATACAGGTTTTGAGAGGTATACCTGTCACGTCTGGAAGGAGCCGCTTCTTTGCTAATAGTTGAAGCCATTTTTCACTCATGTGGCCTAGACGCTTGTGCCATATGTCAATAGCTGAATCTTCCGCTGCGTTCAACCCACCCTTGTACACATTGACACTTGTCTTGTAAATGGTACAACACTTCTTTCATTTGGCTGCGATCAACGAACCCCTGATGAGATTCCAGTGCTCACTAACAAAACGGCTTTTATAACCACCATCATCCAACTTTTCCGTCGACATCAAGTTGAGGTGAAGGTTTGTAATGTGCCTAATATCCCTGAGAACTAATATGCAGCCCACATTGATCTTCACACAAATATCATCGACCCCTACGATCTTTGATATGTCAGAATTTCCCATCTTCACGGTCCCAAAGTCACCTGACCTACAACTTGTGAAAATTTTTTTGCGTGGAGTCACATGAAACGAGGCTCCTGAGTCTATCACCCAGTCGGTGTCTTGACTCGTAGTCGTGAGACAAACATCATAATCTGCTGAAAGAATAATTACAAAGTTACCATCTGAAGCGACCGCAGTGGAGTCTGATTCATATTCCTTCTCATTTCCTTTTCCTTTCTTGTCATTCTTCTTCTTATGACATTCATGCTTATCGTGGCCATTCTTACCACAATTTCAGTATTTAATATCCTTCCTAGTATTCGACTTGCCTCTTGATTTATCTCGGGCCTTCCCGCCCTTTCTATTCTTTCCTTTCCCTTGATCTTGTGTCACAAGGGTCTCTTGTTGAGTAGACCCCTTAGACTTCCTCCTTGCCTCCTCATTGAAGAGACAACTAGTTACTTATTCCATGGACACCTTTCCGTCTGACGCAGAGTTACTCAGAGACACTACCAATATCTCCCAACTGTCAGGCAATGAGCTAAGTAATAACAAAGCCTGTAGTTCATCGTCCAAGACTATCTTCATAGCAGAGAGCTGATTCAATATTTTGTTGACCTCATTCATTTGCTCAGCCACAGAACTAGCATCTTTGAACTTGAGATTCATGAGTCATCTTATCAGAAAAATCTTATTGTTGGCTGTCTTCCTCTCATACAACTTTTGCAATTTCAGCCATAGGCTAGCGACTAAGGTCTCTGTAGACACATGGTGGAATACGGAATCGTCCAGCCATTGTCTAATAAACCTCACTGTCTTCCGGTCCAACTTCTAATCATCATCTGACATATCCTTAGACTTTGTTGATATGCCTAAAATTGGAGCATACAAGTCCTTACAATAAAGGAAGTCCTCCATCTTAGCCTTTCATATGGTCCAGTTAGAACCATTGAGACTGATCATTCTTGATGAGCCATCTTCCATAATTTAGAACTGATCTCACTCCGTTCAACCAACCTGAACTCTCTGATACCACTTTGTTGGGAGCGTTGCACAAAAAACTTTAGGATCTCGCCTTCCAAAACACCAGAATTATGGAATATAATAAAGCAATAAAATAAATCTAAGCACAAACCACACGACACAACGGATTTTACGTGGAAAACCCTCAAAGAGGTGAAAACCATGAGACCTTGTCCAGAGTAATAATTCATTATGAAGTAGAACGTTAAAACCAATCACAAGCACACACCGCTTGGATCAAACCTTCTTCACTCACGCAGGAGTGGATGAACAATAAGAGAATAATGAAAACGGAGAGATCTCACCGATCACGAGGACGTAGAAGTGCTGAGATGTCGACTGCAAAGTAGATCACCTCTATGAGTAGAATCCTCTATTCCACAAGCTCTCTCCCTCTTTTCTCTCTCACCTTTTGATATCTCCAAAACCCTTTAGAAACCTTTTGTATAGCTTTAAGAAACACCCTTGCATTGCCCTAGAATGACCCTAGGACCTCTATTTATAGTTTACGAAACTCCTTTCCGCACCTATGTGAAAACCGCCTCAAATTTACGCAGTCCGCACCAAATCCGGATTGAATTTGCGTAACCCTCGACTAGTCAAGCCAGGCCCTTGATTGGTCGAGGCAAAAAATTGGAGCTTGTTGGACTTTGAGTCAAGCACCGCTTGATTGGTCAAGCGGCCCACTCGACCGGTCGAGTAGTGCCCTCGACTGGTCGAGCAACACGGTAATGCCAAGATTTGTGGCATCCGATCCGCACTACATCTCCTCTGAACTGAGGAGGAAAACCCCATCAAATACCAATTGAAATTAATGTCGATAGTGACTGAGTGTCACATGAAGCAGCCAAATACTACATGAGAAACTATGGGTTTTCCTCATGTGTTCGTGCATCACATCAATGACATGGATGTGCAAACTATTCAAACCAAGTAAAAGCGTGCATGAATATTCAGAAGCAAATAGAAATATGCAACTAAAATATCAAAACATCAATCTAGGATTTATTAAAACCCGAATGTTTCAATGCATAATTTCCAACCCAAGCATGCATAAAGAAAAGTATGAAAGCAACATTCAGATCGGATGGTGCTGCAAGTACTCAATGAGCCGGTCCTTTTGATCATTAAGTACCCTTTGCAAAAGCATAATTGCTCCAGAATTGTCGGGTATTGTGGCCATTTCAGCCAACAATTGGTCTAGTTAAGCTGCCAAATCTCTGTAGGTGGTCTCTGCAACTTGGCCTTTTGTTTGCCCTCTCCATGTTTGCCCCTGCTGATTATGAGGAAACCTCTATACAGTTCGGTTCCTAAGTATATAAGTTTGCATCTCTTAGATCCTTCATATCAAACCATCCCTTAACATTTGACAAACATGATTTGCAATTAGGAGTACGTCATCTACATGCAATACTAAAGAGTGTATTTTACTCATGCTGGATTTCAAATACACAAATGACTCTTAAGGAGTTTTTGTAAACTCAAATGAATGAACTGCCTTAGTGAAGCATATTCCAATTCCTAAAAGCTTACTTTAGACTGTAAATTGACTTATTGAGCCTACACACTTCGTTATTAAAAAACTAAGTTGGTGGTAATCTTTGGGTTTTTCCATATAGATTTCCTCTTAGAGGAATCTACTTTGAAACACTGTTTTCACATCCGTTGTCATAGTTTATAATAAAAGCGTGCAACTATGGCCAAATACATGAATACTGATTTAAGGATGACCATTGGCAAAAAGGTTTTGTCATAGTCATTTCCTTCACAATTTCACCACAAGTCGAGCCTTAAAAATTTTCACTTTTCCATGTGTGGCCCTTTTTCTTTTGAATGGGTGTAATTTTTTAAAAGGGATCTACAAGAGTCCTAATGTGGTTGGAATACATGGAGTGCATTTGATTTCAATATCCTTTACCCACTGTGGTGCATCTATATCAGTCGTAGCATCCATAGAATCACTTTCAAGAGTATCTAGGACAACCATATAGATCTCGTTAAGATAGACAGGCCAGTCTTGTTCTTGGTCTTGTCTTTGGCTGCGGCAGAATGTGGGTGTAGGCAACTTGCCTCTTTGAATAAGAGAACCTCATCAAGAACACTGGTAAGAATGTCAGAAGATCTCTTAAAGAGTTTTATTTTGAAGTTTGCATTGTTATCATACATTCAATTGGTTTCAAGAAAGACAACATCCTCCTAACAAAGGCATCTCAGGATATCCCACAAAAGGTTATGTGATGATCTAGATTTTAATTTAGTCAAATCAGGTTTCTTAACCATGGTAAGACATCCCCAAGTCACCATATGCCCAAGTTTGGGAATTTGTCCATAATTTTAGTAATTTGGTACTTGTGTTGGTGGGAATCTTGTTAAAAATGTTTGTTGTCATTTTGAGGTGTATAATCTTAAAAGTAAATGGGTAGAGATGCATAAGACATCTTGATCTCACCATATTTAGTAACGTATGATTTCTCCCCTTGGCAACTCCAATTTTTAGGACTAATTCCATTTCGTGATAATTATTTTTTATTTAGAAATTCTTCGAATTTGTTAGATCAATATTCCCTTCAAGATCGGTCACAAGTACTTTGATGGGTATTTAATTGTTTTTTACTAAAATGGTACTATTTAAACTTATCAAAGACTTTAGACCCTCTATGGATTCAAAGACTTCGGACTCTTTACTCTTTTTGACTAAAACATTAGTTGCCATTGATAAACATGACAAAAATATTTAAATCTTATCCTAGATCTAATGCTGAGAGGTCCGCATACATCTAAATGGATGATTAGAGCAAATTTGTAGGTCTCTCAACAATTCCTTGGGAAAGGATTTTCTCGTCATTTTATCTTGCAGACATGCTTCACAAATTGGTATAAGTTGGACTGACAAGTTCAACTCAAAAAATGAGGAGAGGACCTTTCACCAACTTACGAAATCTATTTTCATAAACATGATTAAGCAGACGATGCTAGAGAAGGAAGGAAATCTCTTCTTGGATAAACAACTAAGTTTTTAACCCAGGTGGGTCTAGCAATGTTAGACCAACATAGAGTAGATAATAACAAATATAAATCATTAACCAAAACTCAGTTGCAATAAGTTGTCTGTCAATAAACATAAATGAATAAATAAAAAAACTAATGAATAACCAAGTGTAGAAAGCATAGATATGAAAATGAGATTCCATGTGATTGTAAAAAGAATCTATGGGCTCTATGAGTTTACTAGTAACTTAGAGCCTTACTACTACTGAGATGACCTCTGTTCTGTCACCCGATTCCATCCACAGGGAGTGCTTGTCCTTACTTGGATTCCTGACATTTCTGACCACTAGAAAGAATTGTGCACATGTAAGGTTGTGCGAATGCCGAGGCACCTTGATTTATTGGGTCCAATCACAAAGTTTGTTTCATAAAAAATAAAGTTTGGAAAATGGAAGGAGGAGCGATATTTGTAGCTTGCATTCATATCATTTTTGCTTGAAGGATTCTTTATTCCTTGAAGTTTCCCCTTTTCCTGCAATTATTGTAGGGCCTTAACAGGAAAAATCACTTTCCCATGTCATGAAAAAGGGGATGGTTAATAGCCGCCTTTTCCATTAGGATTTTAAAAAAAAAAAACTGTTTGGTGTCACCATTTCCCTTATTTTATGGAAAAATCAAAGCGTTCCAAGACCTCTATCCAAGAAAGTTTGAGGGCCCTCACACGTCTGATGTCACCTATGTGCCAAATAGAGTCATCTTCAAATCCTTTATGGCAAGACAAAATTAAAAAAATTTTAAAAAATAAAAATAAAAAATCGAAAGTTTGTGGCAAAGGAAGGGTACCTTCATCTTCTATGCAATCTCTAGGTTGAGGATAAGCGCGTGGTTCTTCGCCTTATTGTTCGAGCAGGTAATACCTAAGGTGAAGGAGTATGATAGAAGATACTCTTGAGGATCGATAAAGATGATATTGGCACTATTGCAAGTTGCACGCACAACTCCATCGAAGTCCGTCTGCCATGCTACATGCTTCCCAACAAGCAACTTACTCATCTGAGAGGCAATTAGGAAGGACTTGTAAGTAGGGAACTAAATGTGCTGCTAGGAAGTCAGCTAGGGCTTGCCTTTTAATGGCTCTCTAGGGCAAGGATCTGATTTTGAACTCAAAGAGGAGTAAAGAAATAGAAAAATTGAGGTGTCTCGGTGACCATAGCCTTAGGCCCTTTTAGATCCAAAATAACCTTAGCCTCTAAATGATTTATTTTTCTATTGGTAAATCTTTTTGTTTGATCATGCTAAGATAGGATTTAAAGATTAAGAGATGTTATAAATCAATTGTTCAAAGCAATAGAATTCTTGATTTTTTTAAGTGGATGTCGATTCTATCAATAGGCTGTCGATAAGACTCGATTGTATCAAAGGTCCCACTTAATTCGATCGAAGATAACCAAAATAGTCTAGCAACGAAAATCTGCTTAAATCGAGAGTCCTTCAATCATATCGAAGGCTAGTTTGATCTTATCAACAGAGTAGTTATTTGCTTATAGCCATTGCAAACCTTTTTCTATATATTGGTCATTCGGACCTTGAATTTTTTCATGAATTTTTAGTGCAAATAGAGCCTAGGTGATTCTTCGCTCTTAATTCCTCTCCTACCCTTCAAACTAAAGAGTTTCATAATACTCGTCTTATGATTAATCACTCTAATGAACATTTCAAGCTCTATTTCAAAGGTGTGGATGAACTCTCCCATTTTATAGAGATTACACACAAACCTATATGTAAATCCTTGTCTAAACATTTTGTAGAATACCCATATAGGTGAATCCTTAATTGAAAAATAATTATTCCAATAGTTGTAGGAGATTCAACTATCCTCCCATTGCTTTGGTAGCCATCGTAAGAGTTAAAGCATCCACATTAAAGATCAGGGGAGCACAAGAGAAGCAGATTCAAGAAGATAAAACGTATTTCAAGAAGGCACATCAACACGGCTCAATCTAACCATTTAAGGATTAATTAGAGTCTATTGTATACAACTTGTGTAAGATTGAGTATAGAGTTTGCAATCTAAACTTGAATAAGTTCTTGTGCAGGACTGCCATTGGAGATGGGTGCGTACGTGTTAGTCTCTGTGAGAGCCTTCGGCGAGAGTGTACGTATGTACTTGGATTAGGACTGTAGGGGTTATTGGTGAACCGATAGAAAACTAATTAAGTCTCCGTGGGAGCCACCGACACGGGTGGAAACGTGGTCCACCGCCACGGGTATGTACATGTTCCACCAACATGGGTGCGTACGTGTAGGTTCTTATATATGATCAAAGATTTGTGGTAAACTTATTAAAAACTATTGTAAAGATTAGTGGTAAATCTATTGAAAACCATTGAGATAGTGAAATTTGATATACTCGAAGAGAATGCGTCCGTCGGGAGTGGAGTAGGTATTTAACCGAATCAATATCCATTGTTGTATCTGTGATTGCTTATGTGGATGCATTTCTATTACATTTTTATTTGAATTGTTTATTATGGATGCAAGCATAGATGGAATGTTAGGTACTTAATTTGTAGCACATACACAATTGATATTTCATGTATCTTCTCATATACTAGTTGCTTAATTAGTTGTATCTTGTTTGGTCTATGATTTTAGACCATTTAACCTTTGAGGCTTAATTGCATTAATTAATAAGTTTTAAATTGGTCATATTCATCTCCCCTTCAGGACTAAGTTATAATTCTAAGCCTCATAAGCTTCTGTGTAGTGTGGTGCCGTGTTAGACAACCAATGTAATTTCAAACTTCCCTTGGCTTTTAAGCTTCGTGAGTGTCCTAGGGGTTGCCTTCATTTTCGTCGGGTCGGTCTCAATGCCACTATAGTACATGCCTAATCATAGATTTTTTTTGAAGGTAACCCTAAATGCATATCCTAATGGGTTCATGCTTATTTGCTTCTTACGAAGTTTGAGAAAAATAAAGTGAAGAAGTTGGTGATGCTCCTCTAGGTCATCTATAAGCACTCAATGTGTTTGTTTATCATGTCGCGGAAAGATGACTTGCATGGCATGTTGATAGGTCGCATTGGTGTTCTTGAGGAAGAGAGGCATTACTTTGTGCAAAAGGTGCCGATTGAAGCACGAATGGCCTCATCCTAAGTTGCCAGTTGAATTTGATTGTACCTAGAATAGCCGTCGATGAAGGACATGGTAGAGTAGTTGGTGTTATTTATAAGTTCTATGATTGATAGCGGAAACTCGTCCTTAGGACAAGCTCGATGTTATAGAAGTTTGCATAAACCCTTCTTTGTCTATTCTTCTTCTTAATCGGAATGATGTTAGAGATCTGTTGAGGATATTTGACTCCAGCTGCGATGAGCTTCTTTACATCTTCCTCGATCTGTGAGGTCAATTTCGGGTAAAAGTGTCACTGTGCTTGCTTGACATGCTTCCTCTCCTAGAGATATTAAGCATGTGGATAGGGGTGTACATCGAGTTGAACCGAGTTGAGCTAGCCTCACCTACTAGTTGACCTTAGCTCGAACTCAGCTCAGATCGGTCCTCGAGCCTGACTGGCCAGCTCGGCTCAGTTCAGTCAGCAGCTCAGGCCAGTTCGAGCCGAGTTCAAGGCAAGATCGAGCCGAGTTCACTATTGCAACATTTTCACAAATACCTGGACTGCACCTTCAAAATCTCACTATATTTGAGACAACAACAATGGTTTTACAGGTATTTTATCAAACACCTTCTAAGCAACATAAAAATCAGGAAAAAAAGGGTGTTGGTTTCATATACATACCTTCCTTGCTACCTGCCATACTTCTTTGAGTCATTACATCAAACACTTGGTGAGCAACATCAATATCAAAGTAACCGAGTCACCGAACTGGTTCGATCTGAGTTTGATTCAAGCTGGGTTTGATCTGAGTCGAGTCGAGCTGGGCCAGCTTGAACTCGGCTCGAACTCATTTTCGAGCTCAAAAAATCAGCTAGACTCAGCTCGAACTAAGCTTCAAATCGAGTCAAATTGAGCTTCTTCGAGTAGAGTCGAGCGAGCTAACCGAGCTAGCTCGGTTCGTGTACACCTCTACGTGTGTATGTCCACCTTGCGGTCCTTACATGGCATTAATGAGTATGTCTAGGCAAAGACATCTTCCTTATGAGATTGACGTACTTATTACCTTTAACTGATGAAATGTTGGTGCTTATGTATGTTAGGTGAGGCTCTTCTTGAGAGCCAAAATTCACCTCTTTCAGATCATCGATGGTGGGTTAGCCTCCATCTTTTATATTTACCACTGGAGAACTTGGCTTACCCACTTCAGCGTCTCCCTCGTTCTGACGATCAGTTCGGGTATTTCAGAGACCTTTAAGAAGGATGCATCGTCGGAGGTTGAAGGGGGGAGAAATCTTAATTGGTTATGCCCCCGGACCTCTCTGGCTGGTCTAGCCTGACATTTTGGGTTCTTTACCTAGGATGGTAGCCTTTAACTCTAGCCTCACATGTTGGGTTCTCTATGTAGGATAGTGGCCTTTAACTGGACTTTGGATACTAATGCAATAGTTCAAGGAGCGTTTGTCTTAGTAAAATCCCATATTCTCTATCATATATCCACCGTAGACACCTCACTCAAAACGGAATGATTGATGCACAAGATTTGTACTATAATTGGAACTGAATTTAAAAAAAAAAAAAAAAAAACACAAATCCTAACAAAAAAACCCTAAAAACCTTACCTCAAAAACCTACGTCTCATGAACCCTACATGGCTACAACCAACCAAACCTGATTCCTTACATCATGTTTGGATTTACCTTGCGGGGTATAGTATTGTCTCTGGTGGTAATTATTACCTTTTGGGCCTGTTTGATTTTCTAATTATAGAGGTAATTCCAAGTAAATGGGTAACAATTATTTATCTCTGTGTTTCCGGTTGAATTTCGAAGGTGATTTGACCGCCACCTTTCATTTATAGCACTCCTCACGCCCATTGAGGAAAAAAAAGTTAAATTGTGGGGCCCACCTTGATGTTTGTGTATTATCCACACCGTCATTCCCTTTAGCCAACTCATTTTAGGCATGAGCCAAAAAAAGATGCAGATCCAAAGATCAAGTGGACCACACTACTGGAAACAGTGGGAATTGAACTCCTACCATTGAAAGCTTCTTGAAGACCCTGGAAGTTTTGGATTAAACTGATATTTTTGTTTCCACTTTATCCATCACCGTGTGACCTTATTAACGGGTTGGATGACAAATAAACATCACTGTGGACCCTAGGGAGAAAACAACTTTCAACCATTGATGTTTTAATGATCCTTGTTTCCTAAGGTGTGGTCCACTTGAGCTTTTGATTTTCCTTAGTTTTGGGCTCATGCCTTAAAATATATTTTTTAAAAGGATGGATGATGTGGATAACTCATATATATTATGGTGAGGCCCACATATTTAAATCAGTAATAAAAACATTTGTATGGACCGATTTTCGAGACGTAATTCCAGGACTTTCAAGCAGGTGTAGTAAGCAATAATCAAGTAATTCTGTGCATTGACCAGGGGAAATTAAAAATCAAACAGCCCCTTTACATGTGTGGATATACGCCGCCGGGACGGTAAGCGTCTGGGCAGGGCTCTGTGGGGCCCACAGTAATGTAAGTATTTTATCCACGCCGTTAATCGCTTTTATCAGACCATTTTATGATGTGATACTAAAAATGAAGCAGGTCCACAGCTCCAGTGGACCACACCAAAGGAAGCTACAGTGATAAAACAACCACTGTTGAAACCTTTCTAAGGGCTACTGTGATGTTTTTTTTTTCCCATCCAATCTATTTATAAGGTCATGTAGACGTGGATGAAGTGAAAACACAAATATAAGCTTGATCTGAAACTTCTCCACGTCCCAAGAACTTTTTAATGGTGGAAGTTTAACCTCCACTTTGTGGTTGAATAAAGATTTGAACCTGCCTTATTTTTAGGGTCATAGTTTAAAATGATCTGAGAAAAACGATGAACGGCGTGGATGAAACACTTACATCACAGTGGGCCCACAAAGTACTGCTTCGACGGATTAGCATTGGGGCGTAACATGTGTGGATAAGAAGGATAGGGAAGCGAATTGGCTGGTGTACCACACACCATTTAACATCTATATATCTGGTGTAGATACGTGTCGTGCGAACAGGAGCGCCGACGCTCCTCGAGCTCTGAGTTGTACGAATGGTTCAAAGGAGATGAAAGTTACATGGCCCCACAATGATGTATTTATTATATCTATACCGTTCATCTATTTTTAGGGATCATTTTGAAGCATTAGAAAAAGATCGAATCATATCCAAAGCTCAAATGGACCACACCAAAAATAGCAGCACGGATGATGATTTTCACCGTTAAAAAATTCGTAGGACCCACTTTAACGTTTATTTTCCATCTAATCTGTTAATAAGGTAAAAAATACATGGATGAAAAGGAAAAACGAATTTCATATTGATCCAAAACTTCTGTGACTCCCAAAAGAGTTTCAATGGTATAAGTTCAATCCCCCACTGCTTTTTTCAGTGTGGTCCACTTGATCTTTATATCTGCCTTATTTTTCGGTTCAAGCCTTACGACGATCTCGCCAAATGAATGGACAGTTTGGATATAACAGATACCTCATGATGGACCCACAGGACTTGCTGATGTCAATACTCCAGCGGTATAGATGATGTGTGGTACACCAGCCAATCCGCTTCCGAAGGGGAGGTAGGCGGATTTCCTGCAAAAGCCTTCCGCAGGAAGTTCCTGCCCGGTAAATCGAGGTGGGCCCACCGTGATGTTTGTGTGGAATTCAATCCGTATATTCGTTTTGTGAACTCAATTAGGATTCAAGACTAAAAGTGAGTAGGATCCAAGACTCAAGTGTGCTGAAAACGTGAGAATTGAACGTCTCAGTTGAAATATTTGTAGGGCCATAGAAGTTTGAATCATGCTAATATCTGTGTTTTCAGTTCATCCCAGTAGGAATGACGCCATGAGCTGTATGGATGGAACGTAAACATCACTGTAGACCCAGGGAGGCTCCATCACCAAAAATATCTCGTATTGGAAGATCACAGGTAGGGAATCTACTGCATTTTTTTCGTCTCATCTGTCTTTTTTATTTCATTCTTTCTTTCCTTTTTATTTTTTATTTTTAGCTTTTTCTCTATGAATGTGGAACTCCAAGGTGCTGCCTTTATAAACCGTCAATCTGCTGCCCGCCAACTGAAGGGTTCTAAATGTCTTAATATCTTCATCTTCTCCCTCTTATTTATTTATTTATCTATGTCTGTGCCATCCATCCAAAGTGGATTGCATTGTTTCAATGGTTTAGATCACCGATCCATGGCAACTACTTATAGAAATTGAAAGTCGGATGGTGCAGTGCAGTCATAAGCATTGCAGAGAGGGTAGTTTGAAATGATTGAAAGAGGTTAAAGAGGAGTTGGTTGAGAGTGGGGGTTGGATGAATACATGCTTGGAATGAAAGGCAGACGCATGTGGGTTGCATGTGAGGGGCATTTAATATAAACTCCACTCATTTGAATTCTATCACCCTGCATATGGTGATAGAGTAGTTATACGATACTCCACCCACTACCAAATTGCACACCTATTCATACTTTGACTCAACTTAAACCGACTAAATTGTGGAAACTACTGTCATTAATTCACTGTGTGAATATCATATTGGTTGAAAAATCATACTCTCTGATTTATGACGCTTGATTGTAAAAAGCCGACCAATGGATATTTTTTCATTTTTAACTGTCCATTAAATGTCCACCAATCTGATAGCCAGAAATTCAAATGAGTGTAAATTTTTTTAACTCATAATAAATCTAAGTGGGAACAATAATCTGGACAGTTTAGTTTGAACTAGTATCGTAGGTATGCAATTTCTAAGTAATTTGCGTGGATGCGTATCATCCACTGCACTGTGCCGGAGTATCAAAGTTTTTCTCATGATGATAATGGAGAGGTTACCCAACGACACCCATGTGACAAATTATTGAGCTTTGCACCGTGACAAATATGGCGAGATTTGAAAATATCGTGGTAAATCCATGAGACGATATTATGCGAGAATATAGTAATATTTTCAAAATTTGGGAAGCCTTTAATTTCTCCCAAATCATGATTTTTATAAAATAAATATCTTAAAGTTTAAATGAATCCATTTTTATCCAATTAAAAAAAATAAATATTATTTTAATATTTTATTTTCAGCAAGATTTTCCCAATATTCTCACGAGAAAAACGTCAAAGATGGAAAATGGATATAGAGCTAGATTCCATGGTTCTATCAATACTATATAAACAATAACAGATGATCAATGAAACAAAATGGCTAAAACCGATTATTAAAATGCAAACCCATGGTTGGCTCACTCCTATTGGTCATGGCTCGAGCCACATCGAGACTTGGCTCGGTCTGCTGGAGCCAAGTTGGTCGAACGTATTGCTTGTTTTCTCATGTTGCCAAGAGTTATTTTAAGAAGATGCTTGTCTGTCGTCATCCAATCCTAACCATTCCACATCAAATAAAAAATTGGACACAAGTCCACCAAAATGTACGACTGTGATAATCTCAACAGGGAAGCACACTAGATAAAACGCATTGATTTGTGCTAAACCACCGAAAGCTAATTAGAAGGGCTGGCGTGATTATGAATTCATGGCCAATGTGTCCTTGGAACAGGACTCAAGTCCTAAATAACATGGCATAATACAAGTCTAGAGTACCAAGGAGTGAAACGCCAAACGTGGACTCGTCAATGATGGTATGATCATTTGGATTTCCTGCCACCTCCAGACACGATTCAACCTGTCAACATGTAGTGACGGTGACTATTAGGAAGTGTGTCCGAAATGGAAAGTGACACAGGCAGTGGAACATCATGTTCTAGGCTATGCAAGGACAAACCGACAGCAGATAGGGCTCACATGGTGGACCATGGCATTAAATATCTGCCCATTTCATGCTTGCATTGTAATAAACTTTTTAAGTCGCTCTAATTGCAAGGCACTCATACATCTCCCATGTGCCAAATGCGACCGAAAAATGGGTCTTGGTCAACCATTATTGCAGATCAATCGGCTTCAATCCCTTCACCAGACAGTGGAGGTGCTCATCAATTAGACCCAGTTGGTGTGCCATATTCCCATCAGCCTTAGGTTGAATGCCATCGCTTGTTTCATAAACAACTCAATCATTAGACCAGATCCAATCCTTGGTAGTCCATCTAATGCATTAGCAGGCTAATGTACTCCAGACGGCATCTGATTGATATTCAGTGTTACACGAAGAACTGATCTATTCATTTTATATGGCTTGCCTCAAAATCTTCTTCAATTGCTTTTTGGACTAGGATGGCTCCGTAACAACTAGTCCTACAGTATGGTCCCTGATGTAGAGGGAGTCGTGGACACCTTCATGGCCAAGATGAATCGGAAAAAGCCCGTCCAACATTAAAACCATCGTATCTTGCAAATCAGAATGCGTTTTTCGATATATCATATATGATTTTGGGGTAGGAGAAGCTACCTTAGCCAACCAACCCAGTTATGTTAAATTGCCCAAGCCGAATTTGTGCGATTCCATCATATCAACATTTCAAAGTCATTTTTAATTTCGTTTTTACTATAAATAATAAGTTTTAATTCAATCATAACTCTTGATCCTTTGAATTTTAGGAGTTGTGCCCAACATGAAAAGGGCTTAGAAAAATTAGGAGAATAACATGGTTAGGACAAATTGGACACTCACTATTTTTGGCTGAAAATCATGAAGTCTAGCAAGAATCATGACGGTCTATAAATAGTAAGTTTATTATTTATAGTAAGTTGCATTTTTAGAGAGTTTGACTCTGAAACTCTGTCATAGGTTTGAGTTCACGGTTTAATGGATTGCAATTTCATTTTTTTTTTTCCATCAATCAATTTATTTTGAATCATTAGACAGTATTTCTATTTTCTTTCTTCGTGAATTCGAGGAATCCCTCTGCAAAAAGTCCATAAAAACTCCATAAATTTGGAGTAGTTATCCTTGAGGAAGACAGTGATTGACCTCATCACGTCCTTACGTGCGCCAGTCCCAGATGAGTTTTGTCAGGGTTTTCATTAAAAAGGTGAAGAAGCTGATCTATAGTGTCCCCAAGGCCTCTTACAAGAAATATTACTTAATACTTGGAATACTCTGCTTGAGATTCATGATGATAGTGACCCAAGAAGATTTACGTGATTGATGTGCCTCCATGGCTTTCTTGTGGTTTGGTCTTCCCAACCACATTCTGCTTCTTTTGCTTGCCAATGGGATACTTATGCAAGTCGTCGAGAGGGTCTGGGAGCTAGTACCTTAACAGCCTAAAACCACATAATCGAAATATGTCATGGAAATTGCACTCCAATAGTGATGAAGCACGCCTATTCTCAAGTGTTCCTGCCATCTTTACCAAGAAATACGTGAGTTGTACATACTTACAATCATGATCATTAACAAATCAATCTAAACAACATCTTTATGCGTCTATTATAGGCATGTACTTGTGCTTTTAGCCTAAATGAGCCTCAGTGCATCTAAAGACACTTTTTTGCGACTTCATCTGCTCTTAGGAGGGTTTGTGCGACTAAAACATTTTGGAGGACTGCGGAAGCACACGGAGATTAATCAAACAAAGTATTTCAATCATACAATCAAGCTCAATCATAAACACTCCGAATTTAATGTGGAAAAAACCCTTACGGGAAAAAAAACCCATGGCATAAAGCGACAGTAATGCACTTCGAAAGCAGAAAATTACAAGAGAGAGATTACCCGATTCGAACAAGCCTCAAATTTCCCCAAGCTATGCCCTTGAAATCCTTATGAACAAATTTAGAAAACGTAGAACACTTCTCTCTTGCTACCTAAATTTCGATTACACTCATATATATAGCCTCTATGAGAATCACAATCAAAATCGGAAACAAATCATGCACTTTTACAATTCTACCCGCGCACTTGATGACACCTTCAGTGGCATCGAGAAACCACCAAAACATTCCTCCAACAAAACGTAGATTTTTCGAATTTTTCCAATGGCATCGAGCACATGTTTGATGGCATCGAACTTTGCACGATGACATCGAGCAGTCTTTGATGGTAACGATAGACTCTATTGCTTACAGATTTAAGACATCAACAACAATCTCCACTATTGTCTTCAATTTTCATTCTTCATAGCTTATTTATCTTCATCTCTAATTCGCCATGCATCATAGTTTCACCGTCGCTTCTCGTGCATCCTCCGTCTTCCTTTTACGCCTTCGCTAAGCCCAAAGAAGTTGTACATAACTTGAACTTCTTTATGAGAATCACTTTAGTAAGCATGTCAGCCAGATTCACGCTCATGTGAATCTTCTCTGCAGTCATGCCTTCTTCCTTAAGTACCTGTCGTATAAAATAGTGATGTACATCAATATGTTTAGTACATGAGTGATAAAAATAGTTTTTAGCCAAATTGATCACGCTTTTGCTATCATAATTAACCGGCATAGTCTCCTACTGAAGCCCCAACTGATTTATGATCCATCTCAACTAAACACCTTCTCCAAATGTTTCCGTCACTGCTTATATACTCAGCTTTGGTCGTGGAAAGAGCTACTATAGACTAAAGTTTTGACATCTAACCAATCGCTCCACCTGCTAGCACAAACGAGTAACCGAAAGTTGACCTTTTAGTATCCACACTGCCTGCGTAATCTGAATCCACATAGCCTAATAACTTGCTCCCTGATTTTTCAAAAAATAAGACGTAGTTTTGCATACCTCGAATGTATCGAAGTAGCCATTTCATTACTTCTTAGTGTGATTTTTCAGGGTTAGACATGTATCTGCTAACAACACCCACTATTTATAAAATATCTAGTCTAGTACAGATCATGGCATACATCGAGTTGCCAACTACACTCGAATAAGGCACATGAGACATATCCTGCTTTTCTTCATCAATTTTAGGACACTGTTATAAAAATAGTTTGAAATGAGCCGCGTGAGGAATGCTGACCAGTTTTCCCTTGTTCATCCCATACTTCATCAATACCTTCTCAAGGTATTCAAGCTGAGATAATCATAGCTTGCTCCTCTTCCTATCTTTGTGTATATCAGTGTTAAGAACCCTCTTTGCAACCTCCAGATCTTTCGTCTCGAATGTTCTTGATAGTCGAGTCTTCAGTAAGTCAATCTTAGAGTATGTCATCAACATACAACACCAAGATAATAAACTTTCCATCACTTAGTGTCTTGTAATAGACATAGTGATCATATTCACTCCTGGTAAACATCTGACTCACCATAAAAGAATCAAAATTTTTATTATTGCCTAGGCAATTATTTTAGGCCATATAACTACCTCTTCAAATTGCAAACCTTGTTCTCTACCTCTTTTATTTTAAAGCCTTGTGGTTTCTTCATGTACATCTGCTTTTCCAATTCCCATGCAGAAAGGCACTCTTCACATCCATTTTCTTTAGCTCGAGATCATATTGGGCAACCAACGCCAACATGAATCTGATAGATACTTACTTCACCACAGGTACGAATATCTCAGTGAAGTCAACACATTCTCTTTGGGCATATCTCTTCGCTACCAACCTTGCCTTGTACCTATCCTATTTTTTCTTGATGATCCACTTACACTCGATCACTTTTTGGCCGAGGGGAAGCTCCATTAACTTCCACGTCTCATTCTTGTATAAGGAGTCTATCTCATCATCCGAAATGATTTTTCATTTTTCGGCATCTGGCTCATGAAAAGCCTCTTGAAGAGTAGACGGATCCATCTTATTTATAATGATGACATATGTGACATTTGAGTCATCCTTATATCTCATCGGTAACCTGCGATCACATGGTGGATTCCTTTCATAGGTGGCTGCTCCACCTGCTCTTGTACCTCTATTTGCGTCTCTATCTATCTTAGCCTGAATTTCATCTCTGTCTAATTGAAAGTCTACAATCAACTTTTCCAGTTCCTCGTGTTCATCCTTATGGAACAATGATCTTTTGACAAATTTGACGTCATGTGTAAGGATGATCTTCTGTGTGACCCGCTCATACAGCCTATTGCTCTTCACACCACCACCATAACGAATAAAGATATATTTCTTGGCTCTTTGGTCTAGCCTATCTCTCTCAACTAACGGTATATGAGAGTAAGCGTCACAACACAAACAAATATATGCAGTCCCGAGAAGTCTACCTGCTGACTGCTCCATACTTCCTCTAGAATCTTACATTCAAAGGCTATAGAAGGGGATTGATTAATGAAATAACAAGCCGTTTTAATGGCCTCAGTGCACAGGTCCTTGCTCAACCCATCATTACTAATCATGTATCAGACCCTCTCCAAGAGAGTCTGATTCTATCGCTCAGCCACTCTATTCTACTCTGGTGTGTGGCACACTGTATTGTACCTCACGATCCCTTCATCCCTACAGTATTAATTGAATTCTCCACCATTATCTGTCCTCAACACTTTCACTTTTCACCATGTTCATTTTTCCACCATCGCTTTTCACTGCTTGAAGTTAGTGAAAACATTGGATTTATTTTTCATAAAATAAACCCATACCTTCCTGAAATAGTTGTTAATGACTGTGACAAACCATGATAACCCTCCACCAGAAACCATGGGCGACGACCCTCATACATTAGAATGCATAGAATCAAGAATACCCTTATATACATGTTTTCCAGATTTATATACCTTGAATGTTTACTATATATACAATGCTTACATATTCTTAAATAAAAACTTATAAAAACAAGAATTAAACAATGATTAAAAAGCACCTTCATTCTTCACTTGCTCATGTGGCCTAAGCGTGTATACCACATACGTGTAGACATGAAATCCGCTACAAACGCTGTAACTCCACCCGATGAAGTGCTCTCGATTAACTTGTAAAGGTTCCCATTCCTCCATGCCTTCATAATTACGAGTCCCCCCTTTGAAACTTTAAGGACATGATCAAACCTGATGAATTTGCACCCAAGTGCCTTGAGTGCTCCAAGAGATATTAAGCTTTTCATCATATCAGGAATGTGTCTCACCTCAATCAAGGTTTGCTTCATGCCATCAAACATCTTGATGTGCACCGATCTAACACCCACCACATTATAGGCATTATTATTGCCCATAAATACCTAACCACCATTTCACTCTTTACAACTAGTGAACCAACTCTGATGATGAGTCATATGATATGATGCCCCAATATCCAAAATCAACTCATTCTTACGATCATTGTATAAGTGTCCGACCATGGACACTGACAATACATCATAACCACTTGTACCTTCATTAGACTCAGTAGTGTTGGCCTCCCTAGAAGAAGCCTCCGAGTTCTTTTTTCTTGCCTTTGGATTTATACAATCCTTATTCATTTGCCCGGACATCCCACAATTCAAACAGTTCAACATTATAGGCATTTGACCGCTTTTCTTTCTCATCGCCTTTCCATGAAGGGCTGAGATAACAATAATGATGCTAACAATTGATCTACCGGTGCACAACGAGTCCTTGAATGACTCATTCAAAGCCGGGAGGGAATTCAATAGAATGCATGCCTGATCCTTTTCTTTTATCGTTCTTTCCACATTTAACAATTTGCAAATAATGTTTTTAAAGTTACTAATGCGGGCCTCAACATCAGTCCTCTCTGCCATATTCAAATTGAACAACTGAAGCTTCAAGTATAGGCGAATCTCAAGAGAGTTCTTCACATATATGTCCTCTTATTTCACCCATGTACTTGTTGTAATTTTCTCTCTCATGACATTGTAGAGGACCTCACCTGTTAGGTACAATTGGATAGAGGTTCTCGCTTTCTTATCCATCTTGATCCATTCTTCATTTGTTATAGATTCCGGTCGCTTCTCAGGGAGTGCATAATCTAATCCTTATTAAACTAGGAGATTGATCAACTTGATCTTCCATAGTTCAAAATTATTTTTCCTAGAATATTTCTTAATATCAAACTTAGGATTAGACGCCACTGATACTATGCTTTCAGATTCAATTTGCGTCCTAACGTTATGCTCTGATATCACTTGTTGGGGGATCGTGGAAGCACATAGAAATGAATCAAGCAAAGTATTCCAATCACACAATCAAGTCCAATCACAAATACTCCAAATTTAACGAGGAAAAAACCCTTATGGGAAAAAAACCACGGCACAAAGTGACATTAATGCACCATGAAAGTAGAAAATTACAAGTGGTAGAGATTGCCCAATTCGAACAAGCCTCGAATCTCCCCAAGTTATGCCCTTAAAATCCTTAGAAACGAATTTAGAAAACCTAGAACACCTCTCTCTTGCTACCCAAATCCTGATTACACCCATATATATAGCCTATATGAGAATCACAATCGAAATCAGAAACAAATCTCGCACTTGCATAATTTTGCGCGCACGCTCGATGACACCTTCGATGGAAGTTCAATGGCATCAAACTCCTTCGATGGCATCGAGAAATCATCAAAACGTTCTAGTAAGAAAATATGTATTTTCCATATTTTTTCGATGGCATTGAGCAATCTGTCGATGGCATTGACAGACTTTGTTGCTTACAAATTTAAGTCATCAACAACAAAACACTCCTGCACTATTAGCATAAAGGGAACTCAATCCAGAAATAGGCTCAGTGTTGCTGTAGAACACCACCATAGAATGTCATAGGCGACTATTGCAGACTATCTCAACCACTAACACATAACTAAGCATCAACCCAAATTGGTTTCCAACATTGACAATAACAAAGCCATCTATCTCCATGGCATTCGTATTTGTCAATGATATGCCCAATCTTCCAAACCTCAATATTGGTGTTGAACCTGACCAAATAGCCCTCTGATACAGGAAGCAACCACTTGGGGGCAACATTTGATAAGGCTCATGTAAGCACCCCACCCGACACAGAGTGACTAACCACATTAGAACCAAATTGTGATCTAGAAACCTTAAGCCTTAGGACCTAGAAACCCTAAACCCTAAACCCAAGGACTTAAAAAACCTTAAACCTTAGTAATCAGAAAATAAAAAATCATTACTCTAAACCCTAGAAACTGAAACCTGAAACCTTGACATAGAAAAGTCCACCTTGAAGACTGTGAGACCCAATCCCAACCAATTTGGGGCTTCTCCTACATCACCCAAACCTTAATAGAGCTAAATGGAGAAGAGAGGGCAAGCGAGAATTGACCTCATCTTTTGATCAGAATTTGGCTTGTGGCACCCTGTGGATACATGCATGGGTGTACCCCACTCTTTTTGTTTTTGTTTTTAATGGCACTGGTGGGTGATTACTTACAAGTGACATGATTGACTTAGAGTCACCACCAGTCGATGCACTTAGAATTTATAGTTGGTGTTGGACCATAAAAATAGTAAAAAAGGGGGGACTATGAAAGAAAGAAAAGAAAATAAAAAGATACAAAACGAAGAGGGAAGTGCAAGTCATGTAGCAGGAGGAAAAGAGATGTGTTTCTCATGACCGTGCAACAGAGGTTTGTTGTGCGGGTCCGCGCAACATGTTACAGATTTGTGATTCATCGCGTGTCGCGCAACAGGGGGTATTCCGCACAGTGGGCCATATGACACAAGATTCGAGACTACACACGTGTGAATGCCTATAAATACCCCTCCACCCCTTCATTTGTGACACATGCAAGATTGGAGCTCTCAGAGAAAGTCTTTCGAATACCTCTACAAGGTATTCTGAGAAGGAAGAAGAGTTTGAGGAAGAGCTTGAAGACCTGTTGCACCTGATTGCGTAGCAGGGTCTTGTTGCGCCAACCCGCACAACTAGGCTATGTTGCACGCAAACACTATATAGAACACATGCATGCTATCAAAATTTTTAAATGTCCCGTAATGCGAACATTCCTTGCAAGGGTTGTTATTTTAGATGAAACAAAGGAGAAACATAAGACTCTTGGGCCTGCACGACACTTCTCTCATTGAAATAAGTGCATCGTAAGTCAGAATGATGCCGAAATCATTACTCGGACTATTTCATATGATGTTTACTTAATGCTTTGTACTTCATATTGGAATCAAGGGAAATATGAGGATGTAAACGAACTCTATAACAAATAATACGAAATTGATGATGAACGTTCTCCCATATTCTTTGTTGTTATTGAATGATAATTCCCCTATTAAAATACTTTCGTTTCTTGTCGAAACAAAACGACAACTTATTATTATTTAATGACGACTTAAAAATTATTTAGAGGACTTTCATCATTGTTTGGCGTCATACAGACGCCAAAATGGTGACTCTCAATGGGAACATCCTCCCCTTCATCTCCAAAATAAAGCATAAATTTATTCAAATTCCTTATTATTAACATGTTATTGTCTTCCATCAGAAATCACAATTTCACTAAACCATAATGGCCGCCTCTTGTGATAGAATAGTCTTCTACTTCATACCGACTGGATTTGTCGTTGAATATGCTCGTGATAAATTTCTAAACCAAAAGAACC
This sequence comes from Magnolia sinica, assembly GCF_029962835.1. Taxonomy (NCBI): domain Eukaryota; kingdom Viridiplantae; phylum Streptophyta; class Magnoliopsida; order Magnoliales; family Magnoliaceae; genus Magnolia; species Magnolia sinica. The sequence goes on along the minus strand of NC_080590.1, from coordinate 62,619,634 downwards.
AATCGGTTTCAATTGGAAATGACCCACTGCGAGTTACCATAGGAGTGATTTCCGCATCGCCGCTAGCTCAAGATAACAGTGAAGAGTAGATCATGGTACCTTTAAAGAAATTAAAGGCCCGACCTCGTTTAACCATCAAATCGACTCCACTGCGAATGATTCAGGACCCGATTATGGGAAATGCTGCGAAGCGGAACCGCGCACTTGCTCCACCTCCGCTGTACCCAGGAAAATCTCCTAGCTCCTTTACTTTGCGAGACTTCCTAGCCCTCCCTGTTGTAACCACTTGATGGACTAGGAAAGAGAAAGGTAAGTCATCCATAGAAGATGAATCACCCTCTCTAAAGTTCACCGCGTCGTCGCAAACAATATCTTCACAAACTATATCAAGATCATCAGGATCCTACGAAAATGTTAAAGGATCCAATAGAAGTTCTCCCCCGTCAAGTCCTCCCATGACTGCATACCCCTGTCTTACCCCAACAACAACATAATCAAGAAGTGGGGAAGCTGCTGTATGCATGGCAGAAATAAGTTAAAATCCGTTACCAACTACAGAAGAATGCATAGTGTTCACAACCCCAAGTGTAGGGTCGCGATGTAGTAATAATATCGGTGAGACCGAGGTCAAATCCATAGGGACTAATCTCGTGAGTATTCTGAAAGCAACTATAACTAGAATTAGAAGAAGATGTATATCTAAATCTGGAATATTTGAAAGTAATTGTGCGAGATTTAATGAAAAACTTAAGAAATTCAAAGGTGGGAAATTAGGGTTTCCAAGGATCCACTTATAGAGATCAAGGAGATCTATGCTTGATTCAAGTCACACGATTGGAATTGGAGTCTTATCCAATCCAATTGGAAGATATTTCAGAAAAATCAAATCTGAACTTCCTTTGACCTAATTCTTAATGGAAGAGTGGTGTGAGAACTAGAAGTGATTCCATCACAAAACCATGCCCATGAGACAATGGCTCACAACAGGATTTACCAATCCCACAATCAATCTGAGAGAATCGTGAAAGTTAGGGAGGATTCTATCATCTAACCATGCCCAAGGGACGATGGTGAATAATAAGATATCCTAGATTCACAATCCCAAAACATGAAAAGAATATACTCAAAGCTATCGCAGATCCATTGTAATTTGAGTCACAACAAACCATTAAAAATTGAAAGTATTACTTATAATCAAACTAGAATTAAAGTAAGTTCATCATAAATATGAATCAAAGCAATAGAAACATCCTATCACGCTACAAGTTTCACCTCTTAGCCCTAAATAAGAGGTTTAGCCAACCATAGACATGATTGAACTAAAATCTCCAGAAGAAAACATGAAAAACTAAGGAATAAAGGAAGAAAAACTCTTGGCGACGACTCTCCACCCTTGTGCTTTGCTCCTCTAAACCCTAGATGATCTTTAGGAGTGCCTTAGAGACTTCTATTTATAGATTTACAGCACCTCCTTTCACACCGACTTGGAAAAATCTAGAAACCGCATCAAATTTACACAATTTCGATATTATCTAAGGTTCTTCTATATGTCCTTTGATATTATCGACAGGTCTTTGATAGTATTGAAGATCGGTCCAGAATGTCCAGCGAGTTTGGCCAAAAATCCTGAATTTCTCGATATTATCTACAGGTCTTCAATATGTCCCTTCGATATTATCTACAGGTCTTCGATATTATCGAAGGCCATTCTGACAGTTTTCCAGAATTAGACTTTTTTCGCCCCGGAATCTGTTTTCAGGACGATTTTCAGGCTTCCTTATCTTCACTTCAATTCTTCGATTCTCTTCCTTCATCACTTGGTTTCCTTTGATCTTTGGCATGTGAATTCTTCAATTTTGGTCTCCTAAGATCCATCTCTTGACTTGGTGAATCTTGAGCATTAAATCCACGCTTTTGGCACTGTTTTCAATCTAAGCTCTTAACTTCACCTTGCAACACAAACATGAGTAAAATAGAACATTAAGCATTATCATGTTCATAAAATTAAGATATAAATGGGGTCCAATATGCAATATTTGACCCTCAACATAATCCTAACCAGTATTTTGCTAGTCCCGAGCAAAGTGTGCGAAAATGCGCAATGTTCAAACCTTTTTTAGAAAACGATCTTTTGTGTAATCAAGTATGAATGAGTAGACTTAAGATGAGAAATTGAGATTTTGAAAACCTAGAGTTGAATCACATAAGCAATCAATCAGATAAGTCCTTTATCCACTGAGTCAGAGCATAATTCGCATATTAAGTTTTTCAATGTGCTCAATGAAAATACTATCTTTTCATAATGTTAGCCATGCTCATCACTTCAAGATTGGTTGAAAACATAAGTACTGATTTCGAACTTATCCCCTTTTCCTTCTTTTTTCAGTTTTTGATTTTATATCGACGGTTATTTGTATTCAGTCTTTTAATCTTTTCTCTTTTCTTTCAGATTTTTCATTCTTTTTCAAACTTTTTTTTTCAATCTTTTCACCATACATGACCCTTTTTGTCGATCTTCTATTTTTTAACTAGTTCTTTCCTTCTTTTAAGGTGAATACAATTCTCCAGACTCGATTCTCAATATCTTTCAATGATCATCATACTAATAATTAGAAAATTTGAAACTATTCACAGAAAACGAATTAAACATGTCTTGTGATCAAACTTCTTCTTAATCAATTGAGTGCAAGGAATGGATTTGATAAATTACTTAGATGACTAGACTTCAACAATTCAGAATTCAATCTCAATCTTATCATCATACTCAAAACATTCTTAAATACACAACTTATTGCTTTCCAAACAAATAAACATTGAAAAATTTTACAAATTTTGCTCAAAACTGAGAAAACACTGATTAGTTTACCTAATCTTCCACCCCAACCTAAAATCTACATTGTCCTCAATGTAAAAGAAATAAGCATGATTTGTAAAAGAGACAACATAATTGAAGGAGAAGTGATGGAAAGATAGTACCTAATGAAGGAATTTGGAGGCTTTTTCCGAAGGATCTCAGCGTGAAGGTGGTTAGCACAAGAATTAAACCAATAAAAAGCAACTATCCTAAAATGAACAGAAAGTAAACTATCCTAAACAACATAAAGTCGACTATCCTAAACAGCGTAAAACAATAAACCTAATTACACCTCTGTCAGACTAGGAGATCAATCCTAATAAACAGGATCATTCAGAGGTATGGACATGTCCTCTGAATCAAATTTCTCAACAAATGGCTTTAATTGATGTCCATTTACTTTAAATTTTTTGCCATTATTCGGATCTTGTATCTCGACGGCCCCATGACGGATAGACATTAGTAATAGTGAAAGGACCGGTCCAACGAGATCGGAGTTTGCCCAGAAAGAGATGTAACCGAGAATTATACAAGAAGATTTTCTGACCTGGTGTGAATGATTTCTGAAGGATGTATTGGTCATGAAACACCTTCATCCTATCCTTGTAAATTGTCGAGTTCTCGTACGCATCATTTTGGATTTCTTCCAGTTCATTCAATTGAAGTTTGCGTCGCAAGCCAGCGTTGTCCAGATTGAAATTCAAATTTTTGATCGCCCAATAGGCTCTATGTTCTAACTCCACAGGTAAGTGTCAAGCCTTCCAATAGACAAGTCTAAAGAGAGACATTTCAATAGGGGTCTTAAATGCGGTACGGTAAGCCCATAAGGCATCGGTCAATCGGATTGACCAATCCTTATGGTCAAGGTTAACCGTCTTTTTCAAAATGTGTTTGATTTTCCTAGTAGAAATCTTAGCTTGCCCACTTGTTTGTGGGTGGTATGGATGCTCACCTCGTGAGAGATGCCATATTTCTTCATTAAGTTCGGGAATGGCCTATTAAAAAAATGAAAATCCACTTTACATCCATAGCATCAACATTGTTAGGAGACATGGAATATCTAAAAATAAAAAGGAATTGCTGTAAAAAGATTTGGATAAAAGTCTAGAAATTAATCCACATCTAATCAATGATTTACAGCAATATCATTCAGATAATGATAGACTTGAGAGAATTAACACCTTCCTTAAATCCGAGTTAGAAAAACTAAACAAACAGGTTGAGCAATTAACAGATAAAAACATGTTCCTCCAAAATGAAAATCACACACTCCTGTTTAATTTAGAAGAATCCAGAAAAATCGCTAAGCTAAACTATAAGTTTTCCTAGAGTGGTGAGAAGCTAGAAAAACTCTTAGGTATGGGAAGACCTGGAAAGGACGAGCAGCTTAGGATATGAAAAATCTAAAACAAAATCTGAAAAAGCAGCACAAAAGACTGAAAAATCTGCTACTTTAGGAAGTAATACTAGAGCTACTCTAGTTTGTCATTTATGTGGTGATTCAGGTCATTATAAATTCGAATGCATGTCTCCTAGGAAGACTCATCATAGCTCTGGTCAGAATCATATTGGAAAACTCAAACCAACCAGAGAAATGCAAAATGTCTCGAGTCAACCTTAAAAGATGGATAAAAGAGATTCACATCCACCACCACCTAAATGGACTAACAAGGAGCTAGTGAATTAAGTGGTCGAATTAAACAAGAAAACAACATCTACCACAGTTAAGAATCCAGTCACAAAATGGTTTCCAAAAGAAAAGAAGAATTGTTTGGTTACTCATTCAAACCATATACCAGGCAATGAAACTAAATGGTACCTAGATAGTGGATGTTCAAGACATGTCATAGGTGACAAATCTCTCCTTACAAATTATTCAGATCTTAATAATGAGATAGTCACCTATGGAGATGGAAGCACTGCCAAGGTAATTGGATAGGGAATTATTAAAGGAATAGATTTGCTCAAAAATGAGAATGCCTTTTGCATTAAAGGATTAACACACAATCTTCTAAGCATTTATCAAATATGTGATAATGAGCACGTGGTTACATTCAACAAAGAAAAATGCGAAATCCTAGACCTTTCAGGAAAATCAGTGATGATGGGTTCTTGCACAAATAACCACTGATATGTCATCAAAAGTAAAGGAAAGGATGATCCCTATGCCTAGAAATATTGTGCATAGAAAAACAAAGTCTAGGTCATGCATCGAGATCTGGATGTGCTGAAAAGATGCTATTTTTGCTGAGCTTCTAATGATACATCTGAGGTTTCTCACCTCAATCTTTTTTGTATATAAACATTCTAATGCTTATAATTTGGATTTGTACAATACTTGTACAAAATTTTGCTGTGTATACTGTTGATTCATAGATATACTAAAAGTATACATGAAAGGTTGTCTGAATGATGAAAATTAAAAACATTTATCTTTCGATATATCTATCAATAAGTCATGTGAATTCTTGATTAATAGATAAAGGGTTGATACCATTGACGCCTGTCTGGAATATGAAGAGTCATATGATCGAGAATGATATCGAAACAAGTTTCAATAATATCGAAGATCGATATCATCGAAACACTAGTCGTTGACATCGAAGATCACCACCCGATAAAAGGCAAACGAGTAGGAAAAATTACTTGTGACTGTTCCTGTTCTTTTCCCTGCTCTTTTTTCTTGGTCCGCCTGCTTGAAGCCTCGTTTGGAAGGTCTCAAACGTCGTTCAAATCTCTGTCTGTGGGTACCTAATGAGTAAGGAAAAAGAGAAGTCTCTGGCCATTGGAGAATTATCTCGGCCTAGTAGAAAGAAGATCGTGGCTTCAAGAGGAAAGGGCAGGACGCAGTCTCAACATAGAGAAGCTCCGGCTGCAGCGCTAACATCGCTAGAAATTGTTGTAAATCCTCCCCCACATATTCTTAAAAAATATTCTAGGAGGCGTCTAGTGTGTGAGTGTAGGGTTGACAGGAACTGTATAAAACCCTATAACATAGAAGCTCTGTTAGAGGCAATCGACTGGCTTCCTCTTCTTGATTTTGGGGTAGCATGCCACAATGAGCGGACTTATTGGTTCTTTGCATATTGTCACTCTCCAACACTAGAACCACCATCGTTTACCATCACAGTTGGAGATGATAGTGTTGAGATTACTGTAGAATCCATTGCTTGCATTCTCAACTTAACCTTATCCCTAGTTGGATTATCTAACCTTGATCTCGAAAATCCTATCACTTGGTCTTCAATTACTAAATTCCTGTGTCAAGGTTGAGCTATCCCATGGTATTAGGGAAATGCCCTAAAAACAAAATATTTGCACCTTCGATACCGCGTCTTGCATAAGATATTTTGTTCAAATGCTTATCCTCGTGGACAAATTGCTCTAATCTTACTGGATTCATGAACATGATCATATACTGTGTCGCCACTGGAGTCAAACTTTGTCTGCCTACCTTGATACTCCACTAAATAGTAAGTGTCATCCATCAGTCCAGAGCAGTATGCTTACCCTTTCCTCATATCATCCATGAAATTTGTGATAAAATTGGCATCCCTCAAACAAGTGATCCTGTACGTCCTCTTCAACATTTTAACAAGGTCAATATATGAAAATCAGACCTTAAGTTTCACGAGTACTAGGATGAAGATTCTGAGGAGGCTATTCATGAAGATGAAGAAATGGGGGAAGGCACTACTCCAACTGGTGTAGATCCGGTAAAGCCACAATATGCTCCTGAACCAAGTGGTTCGGCTCCAACTCAGCGTGTTAAGTTTTACCAAGACAAAGTTGGTGTGATACAACGTAGTTTAGCTTGGATAGAAGACAAGTTAGGGGGACATGATGCAAGATTTTCCGCACTTGAAATGATGATGTCTAGCGTCCAACAGTCAGTCCAGCAATTGATCGACTGGTTTCCCTGTCGCAGAGATGATGCATCACCATCCTCATCAACCCCATAGTATCAATGGTCTTCGCCCCATAGTATCAATGGTCTTCATGCCATCTCAACACTCTGATTCTCAGCGCAACGTTGGGCATGGATATCTTTTTGATTGCCCTGCATTTTTACGTGTGTATGAGATGGCTATCTTTTTGATTGTCCCGCTCGATGATATCGAACTCTGTCATAAATGTGACTGTTTTATATCCGTTAGAACTTTTTGCTTATATATAGAGAGCTTGTCTTTTGTTGCTGGTAGAGAAAGAAGAGAGTGCTTTTGAGTGTTTAACTTTAGATCATATACCCAAAGCCCTTTCTCTTAAGGGAGTTCATCCTCCAATCCACCCTCATCATTGATATTCAAGAGAGTGGATTGGGGAATGAACTTCCGCATTCAAGGATCACCCAACTACCACCTTAATGGCAAATCATTAAGCTGGGATGCCTTGAATGTATAGATAATTGGAATCACTGTATCTCCTTTATAGGAAAATATTTGAGAGTAGGATTTCATCATAACCTTGACCCAACCTATCGCCATGCATTAGTATATCTTCTGAGTTGTGGTTCAAGGAAGCAGAAGACTCTTCATCAACAAAGGAGAAGATCTTCGACAACGAGCAAAAAGGGACTCATCTGTTTATTTGTAAGTAATCAGAGTCCAGAGGACCCTTGTGATCATTCCTTTGTAGGATTATGTCGAAGGTGTTTCTCACCGCTTGCAAGTCCTCTAGGAGGCCTCCAGCGGGAGTATATATGGTGGGTGCATTGTGTTGACCCTTGCTCTATAGAGAGCATAAACAGTTAGGGTCTTAGGGAAGATCCTTGGCCAGTGTGCCTAAAAGTGGGTGCGTTGTGTTGACCCTTGCTCGTGAGAGCATAAATAGTTAGGGTCTTAGGGAAGATCCTTGGCCAGTGTGCCTAAAAGTGGGTACGTTGTATTGACCCTTGCTTGTGAGAGCATAAATAGTCGGCCTAGGTGTAGGTTGTAAAGGTGAAAGGTGAACCTGATTTAAAACCTTAGATTTGGGGTGAACCGTGTGAAACCTTGTAAGTGCTATCGTTTATATCCCTGTCTGTTGTCAAATTTGTGGTGCTAAAATTACTGTTATATATAACTTGCATAAGTGAAGCTCTCTCAAGGATCAACATTCGTAATCAAGCCAAAGCTCACAACAAGCAAAGCTCACAAGTACAAGGATCAATCTTGAATGCAAGAACTGCTCACAAGACAAGACTCAAGCTGCAAGACTTCAAGAAGAGTACAAGGCAGTTTGTAAAGAACTCAAGACACTTTCAAGATTGAGCTACATCAAGATTTCAACTACATCAAGACTTCAAGGTCACTAGTTCCTAATGTTTCAATGTCCTTACTTCATGATTGAGGTTTGACTGACCATAGGTTGACCTTAGAAGTAGGTCATTTTGGATACATAAATCGAATGTTTATTTTACATAAGTTCGGTCTATTCTTCGACTAGTCCTAGGCCTTCTTCGACTGGTCCTAGAGTTGCTTCGACCAGTCTAAGAAATTCCTCGATCAGTCGTGAGTTTGTTACAAATTTCAGATGAAATTTGTTAGGCTTCGACTAGTCCAGGAATCTGTTCGACCAGTCGAAGGAACAGTGTTGACTGCATCTTCGACCTGTCGAAAAACTTCGACTCAAAATCCAGCGATGTGTTTCAGGTTCTTCGACCAGTCGAAGGAAACCTACGACCAGTCGTAGGTGACCTACGACCAGTCGAAGGAGACCTTCGACTAGTCGTAGAATAGTCAGAGCTTATCCCGCCGGATCTTTCAAATATCTGTTATTACTTCGACTAGTCGAAGAGCTCCCTAGACTAGTCGAAGACGCGATCTGCTCACCTATAAATAGTGCACGAATCTCAGAAGAAATCATCGAATTAATTAATCCATTCCAGCCAATCTTCGTTGAACTTCTGAGAGATAATTCTGTGCTCCATCTAAGCTAAGTGTGCTTATTTAATATTCTCTTTCCTTAGCTTTATTTAATTGATTTTGTTTCTGCTATTCCAATCTAATTTGATAAGAGGAATTGTTATTCCCATTCTTTGGAATCAAAATCAATTAAGGCAAGCCCTATTTGGTTTAATTTAAAATCTATTAGAATTAGAACCATTGTAATTGAGTACTGGACATTGAACTTGGACATTCAATCATCTACTCTGATTTGGTTCTACCGGGCTGCTACAACGAAGGAGATAATCAGGTATTTTACATTTAATTGTAAATTCCTTTCTGTTTTGGTTTCTTTCAAGATTTGCCAGAAAAATCTTGTTGTATTGGTTATCTGAGGAGAGCCAGGAAAACTCAGAAGTGGGGTTTTTTAATTGTGTAAGCCCACGGACAAAGACACAATTGTAAAGGTTTTGGGTGAACCTGGGAAAACCTATTTTGTTAGTGAACGCTAATATCCCCTGTGTGAGGATATTAGGAGTGGAGTAGCATTCTGTGTGGCTATTGTTTAACAGTTGGTGAACACACAGGCGAACCACTATAATCCCTTGTGTTGTGGTTGAATGAATTATACTTTTGATCTTTAATTATTCTTTTGTGGGATGTATGTATGGTGGTGAATGTTGTAATCATTTAATTCAAGCATTGTGAGAATCTTGTAATAGTTTAGAATTTATTTTCTGCTATTCCTTTATCAGCTTGATATTCAATTTCTTTTAAAAGTTGTTCCAGCAAGGTTGCCCTGCCATTTTTATGGTGTATGGCTGTCCCTAGAACAATACATTTGTGATTACAATTTATTTCAATTCAGTTTGTATTTATTTCTGTATTCCTCTTCGGTTTGAGATTTGATACAAAGATATTTCTAGAAATAAGGTTGTCCTACCATAAACTCTGGTTTTGGTGTAAGGTTGTCCTTAGAACAACATTTGTATCAACCTCTCAAGATCTGAATTTTGAGGTTATTTTACTTTCTTGCATTGTGATTTATTTTGGCTATCATATTCTTTTTAATTCCGCTGTTATAAGTTTTATTTGGCATTGTCCTATTCACCCCCCCCCCCCCTCTAGGCCTTTTCAAGTGGTATCAGAGCCTAATAACTCTTTTTTATTCTTGGATTTAATTCCTGAGCTAACGATTTAAGCTATTTAAGATTTCAAATTTTGATAGCCTTTCAGTCACTAGGCCTCCACCCTTTGATGGCTCCAACTATGCCTATTGGAAAGCCAGAATGAGGATCTTCCTCAAATCAATGGATGAAAATATGTGGCAAGCCACAGTGACTGAATGGAATCCTCCTATCATGAAAATTACTGGGGTTGATGGTTCAAAATCTATGAAAGTCACACCATATTACCAATGGACCACTCTTCAGAAAAGTGAGAGTAGTGCAAATGCTAAAGCACTAAATGCAATTACTTGCGCACTATCACCGGATGAGTTCAAAAGAATCATTTCCTGTGATACTGCAAAGCAAGCTTGAGATGTATTAGAAATGACACACGAGGGTACTACAATTGTAAAAAAATCTAAAGTCCAACTCCTTACAACTAGATTTGAAGAAATTCATATGGAGGAAAATGAAATGTTTATGGACTTTTACACTAGATTAAATGACATTGTAAACTCAATGTGGGGTCTTGGCGATAAAATCCCAGAAAGTAAAGTATGTGCAAAAATATTACGCTTACTTCCTGAATGGTTCAATTATAAAATAACCGCGATCCAGGAACTTCGTGATACGGATAATATGAGGGTAGAAGAACTAGTTGGTTCTCTACAAACCTACGAGCTAAACTTTAAAGCTCCTAAAGGTAAATCTATCGCACTAAAATCTTCTAAATGTAATTCAGAAGAAAATTCTGATTCAAAAGATGATATGGCTCTTTTAGCTAAGAAATTTTACAAGATTTTCAAAAGCAAGAAAAGGGTTGATTTTCAAAAATCAAAAGATAAAAAGAAGTTTGACCCAAATCTCGAAAATCTTTAAAAGATAGTTAATGTTACAATTGTCAAGAATATGGGCACTTAGCAAATAGATGTCCTAAAAGGGACAAACCCAAGAAGAAGGGTATGTTGGCTACATGGGATGAATCATCTGATTCTGAAGGTTCTTCTGAATCAGAAGATTCTGAAACTGAGTCAGGCAATGAGGTTAAAGCTCTTATGACTCTAGCCAAATTCACATTTTCAGATAATGACTCAACAAGTGAAGAAAATCTGAGTAGTGAATGTGAAAATGAAGATGATTTTCCAGACGCTTACAATGCCTTATATAAGGAAAGTTGTAAAATTGCTGTCAAACTTAAACTTCAAAAAGAAAAGTTTTCTAAACTCAAAAATTGTTTTAAATCACTTGTCTTAGAAAAATCACAAATTTCAGATTGTTTTGAAAAATTAAAATGCGATTTGGAATTCAAAAACTCCCTAATTATTGATTTAAAATCTGAAATTGAGAAACTTAAAAATGAAGTATCTTCTCTTCTGAGTCTAAAGGACACATGGAAATATGCCCAAGGTGATCTAAAGTTAGAAAAACTGTTATCCGGATCTAGAAAATGTGGTGATCGATCCGGGTTGGGCTATGATAAAAATCTACCTCCTAAACAAAAGTATACACCTCCTATGTTTGTTAAAGGAGAGTCCTCAAACTCAAAAGGGAAAAGTACTTATCAAGATTTTTCTAGAAATTTAAAAACTTTTCAAAAACCTAGAAGCAGCCATGTCAACTTTAATCAGAAACAAAATCCACTAGCTGAAAAGATAGTTGATTTACTCAAGGAGCTCTTAAAATCTAACTCTATAGGTCATTCCTACAAATATACACAAAAGAAGACCAACTATGTTCCTAAACCCAAAACAGTTATGAAATGGGTTCCTAAAGTTACCTGCTTGGTTGCTCACACTGCTTTCAAAGCAACAAGTCATTCAAAGTGGTACCTAGACAGTGGATGCTCCAGGCATATGACAGGTGACAAAGCTTTATTCACCGATCTGAAAGATATGACTGATGGTTCAGTCACATTTGGTGATGGTAGCAACTGCAAGATTATAGGCCAAGGTACGGTTCAACTTTTTAATCTTCCTGTGTTTAAAAATGTTTTATATGTTGAAGGCTTAAAACATAACTTGCTTAGTATATCTCAAATATGTGATAATAACCATAATGTTCGGTTTTCTAATCAAAGCTGTGAGATACTAAACAATAAGGGTTCTGTAATATTAACTGGACGTAGAACGTCTGAAAATTGCTATATTATTAGTGAATCCAGCTCATCTAATCAAACATGTTACATAGTCCATACAGACGAGACTGATTTATGGCACAAACGTCTTGGACATGTACATTATCGAAATTTATATAGATTGAGCAAACGAGAACTTATAAGAGGTTTACCCAAACTTCAGAAATTAGATAAAATATGTGGTGAGTGCTAGATAGGCAAACAAACAAAGAACTCTCACAAAAAGGTGAATTCAAATACCACATCAAGACCACTCGAACTTCACCACATGGATCTGATAGGACCTACCAGAACAGAAAGTCGTGGTGGGAAAAAGTATATCCTGGTAATAGTTGATGACTTTACCAGATTCACATGGTAGTCTTCTTAAGGGATAAATCTGAAACCCTTGAAGAAGTAAGAAAAGTTTTTAAAAGGATTCAAATTGAAAAATCTTCTCAAATCAGTAAAATTCGTAGTGATCATGGATCTAAATTTGAGAATAGCAATTTTGAGAAGTTTTGTACCGACTAAGGAATATTACATGAATTCTCTGCTCCCAAAACTCCACAATAAAATGGAATTGTAGAAAGAAAGAATAGGGTGCTTCAAGAAATGGCTAATGTCATGTTGAATAGCATGAAGCTCTCTAAAAATCTTTGGGCTGAAGCAGTCAACACAGCTTGCTATATTATTAACCGAGTCTACACTAGCAAAGATAATAATAAAACGGCTTACGAATTGTGGTTCAATAAAAAGCCTACTGTTAAATACTTTCGAGTTTTTGGCAGCAAGTGCTATATTTTATGTGATCGTGAAAATTTAGAAAAATTCGATACGAAGAGTGATGAAGGTATTTTTCTAGGATATTCCTTAAACAGTCGAGCTTATAGGGTTCTGAACAAAAGGACTTGTGTGATTCAAGAATCCATTAATGTTGTCATTGATGATCTCTTAAACACGCCAATTTCTAATTCAGATAATGATGAAGTACTAATCATTGATAAACCCGATACTTCATCGAATCAGACTGATTCTGAGTTGAGGACTGTTAAAGATCATCCAACCACATAAATTCTTGGAAACCCTCTCACCGGTGTTCGCACCCGTAGACAACTTGAGGATATATGTAATTATGTATGTTTTACATCCCAAATAGAACCATCTAACGTAAAAGAAGCTCTTGCTGATGAGAACTGGATTGTTGCGATGCAAGAAGAACTCAACCAATTCGTAAGAAATGATGTTTGGTATCTCGTACCAAGACCTAAAGATAAACATATCATTCGAACAAAATGAATTTTCAAAAATAAGTCTGACGAGTGTGGAAATATAATTAGAAACAAGGCTAAACTAGTGGTACAAGGTTATACTCAAATTGAAGGGATTAATTTCGATGAAACTTTTGCACCAGTAGCACGTCTTGAATCTATCAGACTATTTATATCCATTGCATGTTTTAGAAAGATAAAGATCTATCAGATGGATGTGAAAAGTGCTTTTCTAAATGGCGATTTACATGAAGAAGTCTATGTTGAACAGCCAATGGGTTTTGAAGATTCCAAAAATACTGATTATGTATATCGGTTTAAAAAGGCACTTTATGGATTAAAACAAGCACCTAGGGCATGGTATGAGAAACTAACGAAATTTCTTTTAAGTCATAATTTTCAAATGGGATCTGTTGATAAAACTTTGTTTGTTAAAAAACATAATAATCATATCTTAATAGTGCAGATTTATGTTGATGATATCATTTATGGATCAACTTGTACTGACTTGACTACTGAGTTTGCAGATTTGATGAAATCACAGTTCGAAATGAGCATGGTTGGGGAATTGACTTATTTCCTTGGATTGCAAGTAAAGCAACAACCTGAAGGAATATTCATTTCTCAATCTAAGTATGCTTTGAATCTAATCAAGAGATTTGGATTTGAGAATGGCAAGAATTTCGATACTCCTATGAGTACTACCCTGAAACTCTCAAAAGATTCTAATGGTAAAAATGTTGACTCAAAACTTTATCGGAGTATGATTGGTAGTTTGTTATATTTAAGCTTAGTTTTCCCGATATTTCTCTAAGTGTTGGTATTTGCGCAAGATATCAATCGATATAAAAGAATCTCACTTGATTCTGTCAAGCGAATTATTAGATATGTCGCAAGTACTATAAATCTCGATCTATGGTATCCTCATGAGACCAGTGTCCAATTAGTTGGGTACTTGACTGGGCTAGTAATCTAGATGATAGAAAATCAACCGGTGGTGGTTGTTTTTACATTGGAAATTGTCTAGTTTCCTGGTTTAGTAAGAAACAAAATTCTACAGCTGAAGCTGAGTATATCGCAGCTGGTAATGCATGTACATAGCTTGTTTGGATGCAATGAATGCTAAGTGATTATGGAATTAAATAGGATTCTATGTTATTACATTGTGATAATTCCAGTGCGATAAATATTTCAAAAAATTCTATTCAGCATTCTCATACTAAGCACATTGACATTAGATTTCATTATATAAGGAAATTAGTAGAAGAAAAAGTTATATCTCTAGAATATATTCCTATCGAAGATCAACGAGCTGACATTTTCACAAAACCTCTCGATAAAAGCAGGTTCAAAAAGATGAAATTTGATCTTGGCATGTGCATTTTAAATTGATCATTTATGCCTACTTGTATTATAATGTATATATTTGCTAGATTGAATTCTAATTTTTGTATAATTTGCAAGAAATATGAATTTTTGGGCTTTCTTCGACCAGTCGTGAGTATACACGACCAGTTGTCCTACGACCGATCGTAGATACCCACGACCAGTCATAGAACTCGGGAATCACTTAAATTTGGAGATTTTTGCTTTCTTCCTCATTTCGATTTTCTTCTCCAAGGAGCCGTGCTTCGACTTGTCGAACCCATCTTTCTTGTTCTTCACGGTTAGTGTTCCAAATCTCGTTTTTATTGCAGATTTGTGTCTAGATTTCTTTCTTTTCAAGCTTTAAGCTTTCTATTTTGAATTTCATTGAGATTTGGGGTTTGGATTTTGAAAAATCTGTTTTGAGTAAACCCACTTCTCAATCCTTTGCAACTTCTTATTTTCTTGATATCCTTGTTGCAAATGGCTTCTAGAGGTAGAAAAACTACTTCCCGTGGTCCTTCTTCTTCCTCCAAATCAACCGTTATCTCTAAACGTCATCTTCTTGTTCCCAATGATGATCCATCATATGTTAGGGACATTAGATTACGTAATGTTATTGTTGAACATCCTGTTGATGTTAATCATATTGCACCTTTTGACATCCTTCTTATGCTTGAAGCTGTAGGTTGGGTTAACTTATTACATTGGGGTGGGCTTGCATACCGGTCTATTGCCCAATCTATGTTTACATGTATTAGTGCTTTCTCACATGATAATTTAACTTTTAAAATATCTACTAGAGAAGGGCCTTTTGACGTTGATCGTCATTTAATTTCAGCCCTTATGGATATTCCTGTGAATGATGAGGGTATTCCTATCCATAACTTAACTGATAAACCCTCAATGTCTGAAAAACGCATGCTCACTAGAGACTTGTGCAACATGGATGTTCAATGGACTCAAAAAGGGAATGCGCTTCCCGCAAGGTATTTGTTACCCAAGTACAGAATTCTCCACAAAATCTTTGTGTCTAATCTATATCCTTGTTCGGGTAATAAATCTGACTTGACTTTGTTTATGGTTCGTGTTATCCATGCTATTTCCAATGGTACTTAGATTTGTTTACCATCCTTAATCTGTCATTTCAGTCTTTAGTTTAGACTCCATCCTGGTCATAGTGACATTCCTTTTGCCTATTTAATGACTGTATTGGCTACACATATGTTAGTCGATGTGCCGGTTGATGAGGCACCTATCCATCATCTGATTTTCAACAATACTAATATCAATAAGATGAAGCTGGATCTACTTCCTGAACAAGGTGGTGGTGTTGGTGGTGGTCATGAAGAAGCTAGTGATGACATTAATATGGATGACATTTTTGAGGAACTGGATTCTGACTCAACAAATGATCCAGATTTTGAACCATCTGATGTTGATGCTCATCTGAGTGCATTAGAGGATAAAGTTGAGAATCTAAATGTAAAGATGGAAAACATGTCTGTTGCTCATGATTTACAATTCAAGTACATGCGCAAATATCTTAGGTGATTGAACAAAGGCATGCACCAACTTGATCCCTCTATTCCTGCTCCATCATTTGGTTCTGGTTCTGACTAGTTTATGTGAGACTTCTGGTCTGTAATAACTTTATAACTTAGCACTTGGTTGACTGATTTTGAGTTGGATACTATTTATGTTTTATGCTGGATATTTATTCTATGTGAAGTTATGCTGAGTATCTCTATCACTGTTTTGCTATACTCTCATAACTCCTCATGTTTACTCTCATATATCCCTTTATTTAGTTCTCCTTTGTCATATTGTGACAAAAAGGGGGAGAATGGTTTGTTCTTAACGATGTGATTGTGAGAGGAGTAGCATTGGTTATGTTACTCAGGGGGAGTATGTTTGAACTAGTTGAATGAAACTGGTTGAATGTTGAATGTTGAATATTGAATATTGATTTGCAGGTAAGCCAGTTGATATGACCTGGTTCATAACTCTTTAACCAGTTATTTTACTCTTTAACCAGTTATTTTACTTTATGTTTATCTTGGTTATGTGTTTTGTCACTAATTTGACAAAGGGGGAGATTGTAAGTGCTATCGTCTATATCCCTGTCTGTTGTCAAATTTGTGGTGCCAAAATTACTGTTATATATAACTTGCATAAGTGAAGCTCTCTCAAGGATCAACATTCGTAATCAAGCCAAAGCTCACAAGTTCAAGGATCAATCTTGAATGCAAGAACTGCTCACAAGACAAGATTCAAGCTGCAAGACTTCAAGAAGAGTACAAGGCAGTTTGTAAAGAACTCAAGACACTTTCAAGATTGAGCTACATCAAGATTTCAACTACATCAAGACTTCAAGGCCACTAGTTCCTAATGTTTCAATGTCCTTACTTCATGATTGAGGTTTGACTGACCATAGATTGACCTTAGAAGTAGGTCATTTTGGATACATAAATCGAATGTTTATTTTACATAAGTTCGGTCTGTTCTTCGACTAGTCCTAGGCCTTCTTTGACTAGTCCTAGAGTTGCTTCGACCAGTCTAAGATATTCCTCGATCAGTCGTGAGTTTGTTATAAATTTCGGATGAAATCTGTTAGGCTTCGACTAGTCCAGGAATCTGTTCGACCAGTCGAAGGAACAGTGTCGACTGCATCTTCGACCTGTCGAAAAACTTCGACTCAAAATCCAGCGATGTGTTTCAGGTTCTTCGACCAGTCGAAGGAAACCTACGACCAGTCGTAGGTGACCTACGACCAGTCGTAGGTGACCTACGACCAGTCGAAGGAGACCTTCGACCAGTCGTAGAACGGTCAGAGCTTATCCCGTCGGATCTTTCAAATATCTGTTATTGCTTCGACTAGTTGAAGAGCTCCCTAGACCAGTCGAATACGCGATCTGCTCACCTATAAATAGTGCAAGAATCTCAGAAGAAATCATCGAATTAATTAATCCATTCAAGCCAATCTTTGTCGAACTTCTGAGAGATAATTCTGTGCTCCATCTAAGCTAAGTGTGCTTATTTAATATTCTCTTTCCTTAGCTTTATTTAATTGATTTTGTTTCTGCTATTCCAACCTAATTTGATAAGAGGAATTGTTATTCCCTTTCTTTGGAATCAAAATCAATTAAGGCAAGCCCTATTTGGTTTAATTTAAAATCTATTAGAATTAGAACCATTGTAATTGAGTACTGGACATTGAACTTGGACATTCAATCATCTACTCTGATTTGGTTCTACTGGGCTGCTACAACGAAGGAGATAATCAGGTATTTTACATTTAATTGTAAATTCCTTTCTGTTTTGGTTTCTTTCAAGATTTGCCAGAAAAAATCTTGTTGTATTGGTTATCTGAGGAGAGCCAGGAAAACTCAGAAGTGGGGTTTTTTGATTATGTAAGCCCACGAACAAAGACACAATTGTAAAGGTTTTGGGTGAACCTGGGAAAACCTATTTTGTTAGTGAACGCTAATATCCCCTGTGTGAGGATATTAGGAGTGGAGTAGCATTCTGTGTGGCTGTTGTTTAACAGTTGGTGAACACACAGGCGAACCACTATAATCCCTTGTGTTGTGGTTGAATGATTTATACTTCTGATCTTTAATTACTCTTTTGTGGGATGTATGTATGGTGGTGAATGTTGTAATCATTTAATTCAAGCATTGTGAGAATTTTGTAATAGTTTAGAATTTATTTTCTGCTATTCCTTTATCAGCTTGATATTCAATTTCTTTTAAAAGTTGTTCCAGCAAGGTTGCCCTGCCATTTTTATGGTGTATGGCTATCCCTAGAACAATACATTTGTGATTACAATTTATTTCAATTCAGTTTGTATTTATTTCTGTATTCCTCTTCGGTTTGAGATTTGATACAAAGATATTTCTAGAAATAAGGTTGTCCTACCATAAACTCTGGTTTTTGGTGTAAGGTTGTCCTTAGAACAACATTTGTATCAACCTCTCAAGATCTGAATTTTGAGGTTATTTTACTTTCTTGCATTGTGATTTATTTTGGCTATCATATTCTTTTCAATTCCGCTGTTATAAGTTTTATTTGGCATTGTCCTATTCACCCCCCCTCTAGGACATATAGCTAGGCCTTTTCAAACCTCCTTAGTGAAATCCGGAATACTCAAGGGTTGAGTGCGGTTATCGGGAGTAGAGTAGATAAGTAGTCAAACCACTATAAAAATGACTGTGTTTGAGAATATTATTATCTTTCATTTGCTTATGTGATTTCCTTAAATACTTTCATATCTGATTATCTAAGTTCACACCTCACACACACGCACAGTCATATCCATCACACACTATTTTGCGTATTGTTCATTTCTCAAATAGTTTGTGATTGGATCGTCTACTAGGCTTGGAAGCCAGTAGAGTTACTCTTGAGTAATCCTAATATATGCTTATTGTAAGGATTAGAGTGATAGGATTTTAAAATTATTATAAAATTATTAAAAAGTCCTATTCACCCCCTTCTAGGACATATTGGCATATTCCTACTTCAATTAAAGTGGTCTTTACCGTAATTTCACATATCATATGGATTATAGTTACATATCATTTTAATATGAAACTTTAAATATTTATAAAATATATAAATAACATTTCATAGTATATATATTTAGGTTGTATTATTTTTTTGTATTTATGTTAAATTAAATTAAATTAAATGGTAACCCTCGAGTACTGGAAAGTACGGGGTGTTACACTCCACCCTTGTGCTTTGCTCCTCCAAACCCTAGATGATCCCTAGGAGTGCCCTAGAGAATCCTATTTATAGATTTGTATCACCTCCTTTCGCACCGACTTGGAAAAATCTAGAAACTGCCTCTAATTTACGTTGCTTCGATATTATCTAACGGTCTTTGATAGTATCGATGATCGGTCCAGAATGTCCAGCGAGTTTGGCCAAAAATCCTGAATTTCTCAATATTATCTACAGGTCTTCGATATATCCCTTCGATATTATCAACGGCCATTCTGATAGTTTTCCAGAATTAGACTTTTTTGGCCCTAGAATATATTTTCAGGACGATTTTCAGGCTTCCTTATCTTCACTTAATTTCTTTAATTTTCTTCCTTCATCACTTGGTTTCCTTGGATCTTTGGCATGTGAATTCTTCAATCTTGGTCTCCTAAGATCCATCCCTTGACTTGGTGATTCTTGAGCATTAAATCTACGCTTTTGGCACTGTTTTCAATCTAAGCTCTTAAATTCACCTTACAACACAAACATGAGTAAAATAGAACATTAAGCATTATCATGTTCATAAAACCAAGATATAAATGGGGTCTAATATGCAATATTTGACCCTCAACACATAGCCGAAATGGCTCGGGCACAAATAACCTTAATGGAGGAATGCAGAAGCCTCCGAGAAGCAACGACTACTCTTGCTCATAATGTAGCCCAGGTTGTGGCTCCTCTTCTGATGGCCATTGTAAACGGCTAGGAACAACGGCCAGAAGGTTCGCAGCCACCAAGAACAGGGTCGAATGGATCAGCTCCTGCAGCAAGAGTAATAACACAAGATAAGATACGACAAGTAATAATGGAGGTTGTGAGGACCGAAAGGGAGCGAAAAAATTTGGGAAGATTCTGATTCAAAACACCGTATCTGAGAGAAGTGGAAGATGTACCATTCCTTGTAAATTTCAAGTATCTTGATTTTCAAAAGTTCAACAAAGATGGATCTGTAGAATAACATCTCATGCATTTCATCACAACTATGGGTAATTTTTCCATGGTTCCACAATACTTTTTGTGATTGTTTGGATCTTCTTTGACATGAAAAGCATTTCAATGGTACTCTAGTTTAGTCCCGGAATCTATACGTACTTGGGAACAAATGCAGGATGCTTTCATGGCAAATTTCTTCTCATTCCATCGAGATGTTAGCATCACCGAATTAGCTTTCATACATAAAGAGAGAATGAGCTGGTGACAAAGTTCATCGATCGATGGAAGACCCTGGGAGCATCATATAGGCAGTTACCAGAAGAGAAAGAACAAGTGAAGATGTGTTTAAATTCAATAGAAACGGGAATCGTGTTTGGCTTGACAAGTGCTGACATAAGGACTTTTCGCAACCTTGCTACAAACGCTCATGTACTTGAAATGATGACTAAGAAAATACTTGCATTTCAGAATGAAGTAAGCCAAAGGGGACCGAATAGATTGATGGTAAATGTCATCGATCGAGAGAAGAAAATGGACGTTCCTCGTGATAGACGAAGAACAGTAAGGAGAGAAGATACTTACAAAGGGCACATGAGTGATAAAAGATCTTGATTGTATGATTCTCTTAAAGGATACACATCTGAAAGAGAAGACGTTATCCCCATGATGAATCAATTATTAACTGCTGGAACAATAGAATTGCCTCTGTCAAAGTGTCCCGAAGAAGTTGAGCAGATGAAAGAAAAGAATTATTGCCATTACCATTGCCTGCTGGGACATCCGACAGAAAATTGCTTTACATTGAAGAATATATTACAAAGAATGTAAAATAAAGATGAATTTATAATAGGAAAAGAAAAAGAAAGAAGTAGAAAGGCAGCTGTGAACATGCTTTCTATCCGAAACATTGCATGCAAAGAGATAGAATACAATGAAAACAAATATGAATAACTTCTGCTGTCTGAATGTTGCAAGGAGAAAAAGAGAGAAAGTTGCAATATGATTACCATTAGATTTGCCAATGAATTGACTAAAGTACCGCCGATAGATACAGGCAAAGCAATAGTGGTTACTCTACGTTCGAGGAAGAGGATAACAAGATCGATTTGGAAGCAGAGGCTTGAGATAACACAGGGAAAAATGTCTGAAACACTACCTAATAATGAAAGGGAACAAAAGAGTAAAGTTGAAAAAGTAACTTATGACGTTATAAGCCATTTAAAAGGCATCCTCTCTCAATTAAGCATGTACGATACATTATGACTGTCAGAGGGCTTCAAACAGACATTAATTCAAGCTCTGTTCGATAACAGTATTAGGGAGGCATTACTCGTTGAAATGAAAAATACAGAATCAGCAAGACCGGATGTACTCAAAATGACAGAAGAAAACGATTGCATGTTCGTTGTCACTTTCTTCGATGATGATCTAATCCACGATAAAGAACACAATAGACCATTGATGATTATCGGTCATATTCGTGATAAACAAGTCAAGCGAATAATGCTAGATAATGGTTTCATAGTGAATTTGTTGCTGTTGAAAGTGTTAAACGAGCTCGGATACCGCCGATCTCATTTGCATCCCACTGGAATGATGATTCAGGGTTTTAATCAGGACAGACAATGAGCATTGGGGAAGATCACGTTGACATTGAAAATAGGAGAACTGACTACAAATGTTGTATGTCATGTTATTAATGCAGTAACGACGTATAATCTCCTCCTAGGAAGGCTATGGATGCATCAATATGGCATTATATCGTCCACTCTACATCAGTGCTTTAAGTATTGCAAGAACGAAATTCAGTATGAAGTGATGGTTGAACGAAACCGTATACGGAGGTAAAATCCTTCACAGATGTAAGTTACTATGACAGATTCACAACTGAAAATAAAAGAGGAAATGAAGAAGGTGCGATAATAGTATACAACCAAGCATCGACAATAGAAGACAAAGTTGCAAGAATAGAATTATTTGGGAAAACTGACAAGAAAAAGAAGTTCTATTTCATGCCGAAACACTTGAGACAGCCTGGACAGCCTCCTTTAACATTAGTGTTGCCAGAACAATTCGAGATTATGCGGTCAAACTATATAGTGTCGATACTGCATGCTGAAAGAAATAAACCATTTCTGTTCATGCCAAAACGGTTTCTCGTCAAGCCCGGTTCGAGGAATCCTGAGCCCATTAAATTCTATGCCCCTCCATATAGAAGAACAGAAGAGAAGACTGACAGTAAGATGAATCACGACAGGTTGGCGTCAGAAGATTTAGAAAGATACAGTCCCTTCAGTGGGAAAATTATGAAGAATATGGGTTTCGATTGTGAAGAACCAACCGGACTGAACAACGGTAGAGGAATACAAATCCTAGTCGGTGTAAATGTGAAGAAACAAGAGAAATTCCATGGACTGGGAGCGTCATCTTCTCGTGCACAAGTAAACATGATTCCAACCAATCCAAGAACTAGTCGAATAACAATTCCCAAAATAATCAAGCATCCGAAAATAGCTCTAAAGCAGATATAAGACAGGTGGTACCAATAGTCGATACTTTGTGAGAAATAAATCTGGGAACGGAAGAAGAACCATGACATATGTTCATAAATGCCAGTATGTCTGAACATGAAGCTGACCAATATATTAAACTATTGAAAGAAAATAAAGATGTGTTTTCTTGGACATACACAGAGATGCCAGGCCTAAAACCATCAGTGGTGATGTATCGTTGAATATTTCCAAAGATAAGAAACCAATTAAACAGGCACAAAGGTGATTCCACCCAGATCTTGTAGCTTTGATAGAAGAAGAAGTAAATAAGCTGATCAAAGTCGGTTTCATAAGAGAAGTCAAATATCCTAGGTAGATATCCAACATTGTCCTGGTGAAAAAGAAAAGTGGACAAATTAGAGTATGTGTTGATTTCAAATATTTGAATGAGGCATGTCCGAAAGATGACTTCCCATTGCCTATACCAAAACTACTAATAGACAACATAATGAAATATGCTGTCATGTCTTTCATGGATGGATACTCCATATACAATCAAATACGAATGACACCTGAAGACGAAGAAGCGATGACATTTCGAACTTCTTGCGGTATATATTGCTATAAAGTTATGCCTTTCAGCCTTAAGAATGCCTATGCTATGTATCAGAGAGTGATGCAGAATATATTTCTGGACATGATGCATAAACATGTGGAAAGTTATGTTGATGACTTGGTAGTCAGGTCGAGCAGTCATGAAGAACATCGTGAGCATCTGTCTTCGGTCTTTTGTCGACTTAGAAAGAAACGATTAAAAATGAATCCGACAAAATGCACCTTTGGCATTTCATCAAGCAAATTCCTTTGCTTTGTCATCAACCATAGAGGGATTGAAATCGATCCAAGAAAAATTAGGGCTATTCAAGACATGCCACCACCGAAGACATTAAAAGAACTAAAAAGCTTACAAGGAAAATTAGCATATATTTGACACTTTATCTCCAGTCTGGTTGGAAAGTGTTAGCCATTTGCTCATCTGATGAAGAAAGGAAAAAATTCATATGGGATCAGGCATGTTAGAATGCATTTGACTTTATTAAAGAATTACTAAAACAACCTCTGGAATTAACAACTCCCGTTAAAGGCAAACCTCTGATTCTATATATCTCAGCAACTGAAAATTCTTTGGGAGCTTTACTAGCTCAAGAAAATGAACAAGGAAAAGAAATTGCACTTTACTATCTGAATTGAAATCTTATAGGTACAGAATGTAATTACTCTCCTATCGAGAAGACATGCTTGGCGTTGGTGTTTGCGGTGCAGAAATTACATCATCATTGCCTTTCTCATGACATAATTCTGATCTTGCGGGTTGACCCAATAAAGTTCCTCATGACAAAGCTGATGTTAACTGTAAGACTAGCTAAATGGATGTTACTACTCTTAGAATATACGATCTCTTACGAGCCAGTGAAAGCAGTGAAAGGACAAGTGGTGGCGGACTTCTTGGCAGCCCATCCCGTTTCAGAGGATAAAATAATCTCAGATGAACTTCCAGATGAACAAGTATTATTGATTGAATCACCTAATTCATGGCAAATGTACTTCAATGGTGCTTCTTGAACTTCAGGAGCAGGCATTGGAATAATATTTATCAGTCCTCAGGGCAATTTGTTGCCGTATTCCTTTACGCTAGGTACTGCATGTTCCCATAATGAGGCCAAGTATAATGCCCTCATAATATGAATGGAGATAGCGCAAGAAATGAAGATAAGAACCTTGCTAATATACAGAGACTCTAAACTGGTGATAAATCAAATAACAACAGAGTTTGAAATAAGAAAGTAAGAACTATTGCTATATTATCGATGAGCACAATAGTTGCTAGAATGGTTTTACGATGTTGAAATCAAGCATGTACCATGATTCAAGAACGTGAAGGTAGATGCTTTAGCCAGCCTAGCTGCGGCTTTATCCTACCCCAACTGAAGTCCTCTTCAAGTAACAATCAAGGAACGGAGTTTTTGCCAACATCGAAGCTCCTTGATGAGAATATTGAAGCATTACCCGTATCATGTTTAGAGATTACCGTAGATGATTGGCGTCAGCCACTTATCGATTATCTTAAATGCAACATCCTCCTAAAAGATCTGTCGCTAAGATTGCAAATCAAGCAAAGGTCAAAAAGGTTTGTCATATGTAATGAAACATTACACAAGAAATCTTATAATGAGATACCATTACGATATTTGGATACAGAGGAAGCAAGCCGCATATTACAAGAAGCCCATTCAGGTGAGGGACTGAAAGAAAGAAGAAAGGAAAGAAAGGAAGAAGGAAAGAAGGAAGGAGAGTTTCTAAGTTTACTCGGTTTAAAACTGAGTTAAGTATGAACCAAGCTTACAAGGCGAGATTAATTCTCAAATAGGAATTATAAGCTTTCCAACACCTCAATTAGGTTTTGGAAATTGGCCAAGTCGAGTTAGAACCAATCATTTGACCTATTTATCTCTCAAAACTTCCATCATTATCTTAATTAAAATTTAACTATTGCCTTTAATATCCTTGTTTAAATATAGGGGTTCATTCTCCCCAATTCCACTTTTAATCTCGCCTTGACTCTACATTAGATCGAGTGCTGGTGATTCGTTCATAAGGTGAGGACTCATCCTTTAAGCTTCCCACTTAAATTCATCAATCTAGTCATTAATGATGCTTTAATTTCTTACTGTTACTAGCTCCAAAGTTATTTGATAGTTATCTCATTATGTGAATATGCCAATCTATTGCGCAACTAACTCATGTAGTGTATAATTGATATATCTCTTTAATTTTAGTAAGCACGAATAATTTGATTGTTGCATGTTATCTCTAGTTATAAAAGTTGCTACATGTTACCACTTGTGATTACTTGATAGATTGAATAGAAATCATTTTGGACTCACCATCTTGTGGATGCCGAGTTCTCCAGGATGAGAGACATGCCTCCAGGCGACGTTGTGGGGCAATTAGCGAAGCTTCTCCTGAGAGTGAGTTTACATTCATAATTTTCTTTTATCGTTTATCCGTTTTTGTGTTTTCTGACGTGAGTTTGATTTCAGTTTGCCCCTTCACTCCTTAACGTTTGTTGTGAAATATTACGCGGGAGGGAAGAGTACAAGGAGGCCGAGGCGGCGCTGCTACAGAAGGGCATGGAGGCTGAGCAGCTTTGCTCTGAGAATGGTACTTTGAAGGCCCAAGCGGAGGGGGAGAACGCCGCTTTAAAATCTCAGGTGGAGGGGGCGCTGACCGAGCTTGTGGCCTCAAAGAAGCTCCTTGCCGAAGCTCTGGAGAGGGGTATGAAGTGAAAGTTTGACCTGGGTGAGTTGAGGCACGAATATAGCGTGAAGATGAAAGAAGCCCATGCGGCCATTCCCGTGGCTCGGGCAGCTGCTTTAGAGGAGTACAAGGCTCCAAGGATTACCCGGGGGATAGGGATGCCCTTTACAGCCTCGAGTATGAGAAATGCCTAGAGTATATCAAAAGGGCATATCCCGAGTTTAACACCTCTGCTTTTGAGGTCAACCCTTATGAAGATTCCGAGGTGCCTCTTGAGGACTTGCCTTCTAAGCAGCCTACTCCGGCATCGTGATTCTCTCTCCTTTTCTTTTTTTTATGTTGTCTTACCTTTGTAATGTACCCTTTTTGTGAAATAATTTTTATATTTCTCTTATCATATTAATGAAAGGATTTCTTTGTCGTAACAATCCTTGCATGGATTTCCCATGTAGACTGGTCATTTTTTTTAATTTAACTGGAAGGTCGGCCAGCCCTTTTTGAGGTCATCCCCGATCTCTTAGGCATGAGCCCTTCTTATAGATCTCATAGTCTTGGCAGTGCTAATTAGTTGGTGTCTTGATCACTTCTCTAAGAGTCGGGCAACTAGTGGGGACTGTTCCTCCCTTATGCTAAGGGAAGTCCTCGGTAGGCCACATACGTAAAGTTATTGTAGACGATGGATAGAAAGTAAAATGTCTAGGCTTCGGGACTTTTATTGCGAATTTTGAGGAAAACATGTAAGTTCTGACTTGGTCGGTTATTGTAGAACTTAACAAAACTGCGGATCTAAGTCCTAGACCTGCTCGGTTCTATGAGTTGTAAATCTTCAAGTGCTTTGCATTCCATCGGTGCGGTAGGGGTCGTCCCTCCATGTCTTTAAGGTGATATGTTCTTGGTCGGCTCGTATTTGTTACTTTGTAGGGCCCTTCCCAATTTAGCCCCAGGGTCCCTGCGTCAGGCTCCTTCGTATTCTGGAAGGCCCTGTGGAGGACTAGATCTTTGGCCCAGAATTTTCTCGTCTTTACCCTTGATATATAAAATCAGGCGACCTGCTATTGTCGAGTTGAGACCCTGAACTAGGCTTGCTCCCTCCTTTCTTCGACCAGGTCGAGGTCTAGTGTTCTCTCAACAACATTCATTAACTTCGCGCGATTAACTTGGCAAAGCTGGAGGTTGGAAAGTTAAGGCTGCCTTTGAGGAAGAGCTGCAAAGCATACAACTGCAGTCAGCAACTGAAGCTACAAGATACAAAAAAATATATAATAAAAGATAAATCTACAACTCGGATACTTTCGACCTAGGTTAGCGAAATTGGTGGGGACTCGAGAGCACAACATGGTTACCTCAGCCGCCGGGGCTTCCCATTCGCCTGACACGAAGAACCATTTGTCCTTCCAACTATTTTTGGAGGATGGGTTATCGGTGATGAGGGCCTGGCCATTATTCACCCATGCAGAAAAATAATACCAACCTTGGTGGCTAGGGTTGACCTTCGCCCTATACATATACATGAACTCATTAGCAGATAGCTCAATATGTCTGAACTGATGCCATAAGATATCAATTTTGAGCAAGGCCCTCCTAGCATTCGGGCCTGAAGCCAACCTCAGGCGGTGGGTGGCCTCCCTAAAAATAGAGTGAACGTGAAGCCGAACACCGCACTGAAGGGCGACTAGATATATAGCCACCTCACTCGTGCGAGGATGGCTTGGGACTTTACCGAACTCGAGAGCTTGGAGCACCACAGACTCTGGAATCTGGTACTCTGCCTTAATCCTAGCTAGATCAGCATCTTGCAACCACATTCAAGATTATCTGGCCTAAAGCCAACCTTAGGCAGTGGGTGGCCTCCCGAACAATAGAGTGAATGGGAAGTTGAATACCGCACTGAAGGGTGACTAGATTATAGCCACCTCACCTGCGTGAGGGTGGCCTGGGACTTCACCGAACTTGGGAGCTCAGAGCACTATAAACTCTGGAATCTAGTACTTTGCCTTAATCCGATCTAGATCAGCATCTTACAATCGTGACCCAAAGGTCTGATGTCCAAAGGCCACATCATTGCCGGTTGAGATTCTTGCCTCACCGGAGTAGATTTGACCACCTCCTCATGGCTCCCTATCATCGGGGACAGAGGACCAAAAGGGGCCCCCAACAGAGAGTCCAAGCTCTTCGGGATGGACTCCCCGTGGAACGCCCTAGACACAGATGCCCTGTTAGAGATGTCTGACATTCTGACAAAAAACAAAAAGGAATGTAGAAAGGAAAGAAGAGATAACGGCCGGATAAGAGAAGGTTGAGGAAGAAAGAAGTTCGTTGGAGGAAGGATTTTTGACTTACCAAAAATTATTTGGCCTGGTGGTCTGGAAGAGCAGTAGAAGCAGAAAAAGTAAATGAAACAGGTTAGGGCATCCCCCTCCCCTATTTATAGGCTCCTTGGCTGTGGCATTGAATGCCCGCATTCAATGCAGCGGTCTGATGAAGCATTATAACTATGCCTCTCTCCACGTGGCTTCTGCTGGTTCGCTGATCGACCCGACTACCGAGGAAGGACCACGTGTCTGTGCCTTATACACCAAAAGATGAAGAGGAGCCATTTTAGCGCACATCTCCTCATATGACTTATCACGATCATAAGGAGATCTGCCTCGATTGCCGCACTTGCCGCCTTTCCCTCTTGCACTATAAAGACAAGCGCTCTCAACCTACAGACCTCCCACGCATGAGTCCTCATCCTCACACTTGGGCATCAATCTGAATCTATTTACTTCCCGAGCTTTTGAAAAGCGCTCAAAAGTAGGGGGCTACTGTTATGGGTGAAAATGGACTGAGTAAACGACCAGATTGAGAGAGAACACAAAGCAAAGAAAAAGGAGATGAGCTCGGCCACGATTGCCAAGCACGACCTCCACGAACATCTCAAGCACTGATTGCAAACAATGACCTCGGCCTCGGTTGATGTCTTGTTATCATGACCGATAAACAACTATGAGTACCAACTCAACTTTGAGGATAGGCCCCGACCATAACCAACAATTTAACTCAATCCGTAAGACCTCGGCCAAACCAACTTAGAGGTCGGTATCGATAGCCTACCACCGAGAGATGACTTCCTCGAAAATTGACCATCGAAAGATCTCCTTCATGTACGAAAAGGATCAAATCCCTGAGATCTTCACTCAGAATCACATCGAGGATCATGCCTTGAATCCCAAGGACAACTTCGTGTATGATACACGACTGTATGATAGATTCATGGCCATATACATAACTAGCAACAAAGGACTATAAATACGAACCCTATGCACACTAGAATGACGTAGGGATGAACGTGATGAGGTTAATCACCATCTTCCTCAAGGATAACTACTTCGAATCCACAAAGCTTCTCTGGACTCCTTATAGAGACTTCACGAATCCACAAGGAAAAGCAAGAAAATAGAAATAGTATTAATGAAAATTCATAAATTGATTGATAATTAATAAACGAGTCTACAACCCTTTAAATAGGGATACCAAGACTTGGAAGAAGTTTAGGAATTAAACTATAACTATAACTCCCTAAAATTAGTAACTTACTATAAATAGTGAGTTTTCTATTTATAGTAAGTGTCCTATGTGGCTTAAACATGTTATTCTCCTAATTTTTCTAAACAGTTTTCATGTTGGACACAACTCCTAAAGTCCAACAGATGAAGAGTTATAATAAAACTAAAACTTACTAAAAATAGTAAAAACGGAAAAAAACATGGAATTCGACCGTCGATATGATGGAATATTGCAAATTTGGGATGGACAACCCAGCATGGTAGGTTGGTTGGCTAAAGTAGCTCGCCCTACCCCAAAATCATATATGGTACGTCAAGTAACTCATTTCGGTTTGCGAGATATGCCTATTTTAAGGTTCTGACGGTCTCGATGCTTTTGCCTCCGATCAGGCCTTCTCTGTCCATCTTGGACATGAAAGTGTCCATGACCTGCTCTACATCAGTCCCCCCACTTTAAAAGAACTCATCCTTGAGTTCTCATCTTGCTTCGGTTCTTGATACTTGGTTAGGTGCGCCATAATGATACCCGGATCAAAAGTTACGGTCAATTTATGGTCCACCTTCTTTTAGTCTGACCATGCTAGGAACGTATCTGTGACACGTTCTACGTCAGATCCCTCCACTTGAAAAAAATTGTCCTCAAGTTACTCAAGGTACTTAGCTCATGATTATGAGATGGTTTCTGATACCGATGTTTATTAGCCCTTTTCTTGTACTTGGTGTTAGGATCTTGAGCTGACACAATATATGTACTCATGCTTTCCTTGACTTGGCTAGTATCGATCAGTTCCTTAACTTCTGCTTGCAAGATCTGACATTCTTTTTCACTCACCTGACAGTAAGGGCGGTTGGGCCTATGTGATTTTGGGTGTCCCTCATGGGAGGTGCTGAGTGTCAAATATTGCATATTTTTCCCCATTTATATCTTGGTTTTAGGAACATGATAATACTTAATGGTATATTTTATACATGTTTGTGTTGCAAGGTGAATGTAAGAGATTGGATTGAAAAGAATGCTAAAAGTATGGATTTGATGCTCAAGAATCACCAAAGTAAGGAGTGGATCTTAGGAGACCAAGATTGAAGATTTCAAGACCTCAAGATCCAAGAAAACCAAGTACAAAGGAAGAAGAAAGACTGGAGAAGATTACAAAGTCTACAGCAGAAAAATAGGCTAGTTCGATCCGACCTAAGCCAACTTTGGTTCGATCGAAATCGTACAAAATAGTCCAGTAAGAAATTGTGATTTTTAGAATTTATTCGGCTCGACTCGGTTTGACCGAAACCAACTTCGGCTTGACCTTCGGCTCGACTCGGTTCAACCTAAATTTGACAGATTTTCTACACAGAATTTTCAGCGTTAGAAATCACGCAGAATTATCCAATGAGAAAGTGCAATTTTTAGCCTTAATTCGGTCCGATCGAAGTGTAATGCGGGCCTTACGCAAAGTGCGTAAATTCAAGTCAGTTGTGGAAATTTTAAGGCGGTGTGTAAGATAACGATTCACAACTATAAATAGGAGTCCCTTGGACGTTCTTAGGTATCTTTTAGGGTTTAAGGAGTGGAGAAAAACGGTGGAGAGTTGCCGTCAAGAGTTCTTCTTCTTCCTTAGTTTGTTTTCATGTTTTGTTTGAGAGAATTTGGTTTAATCATATTTATGGTTAACTAAACCTCTTAGCTAGGGCTAAGAGGTGAAGCTTGTAGCATGATTGAGATGTTTAACTTACTTTGATTCTTGTTTATATTGAATTTCATTGATTTCTACTTGATTTTAATGAATATTTTCAGTTTTCTATGGTTTGTTGTGACTCAAATTACAATAGATACAACGATAGCTTTGAATATTTTCTTTTCCTATTTAGGATTGTGAGATTGGTAAATCTTGTTGTTCACCATCGTCTCCTGGGCATGGTAGGGTGATGGAATCCCTTCCAAATCTTCACAATCTTCTTCCATTGAGACTAGATCAATGAAAAGTTCAGAGATTTGATCATCTCTTCTTCCATCTAGATAAGATAGGACTCTGATCCCAGTTGCATCTCTTGAATCAAGTAAGGTAGCATCTTGATAGCTACAAGTGGATCCTTGGCACCCTAGTTCCCACCTTTAAATTGATAGTTTAAACATTATTCACAATTACTCTCTTTATTTCAGCTTTCAAATTTAGATCTTCTTCTTAGTTCTAGTTATTTTCGTAAACGTATAAGATTAGTCCCTATGGATTTGACCTTGGTCTCACCAAGTTATTACTACATTGTGACCCTACACTTGGGGTTGTGAACAAGTTTTTAGCGCCGTTGCTGGGGACTACAACTGTGTATTTTTGAATTTAATTAGTATTAGAATTAGGTTAAGAATAAGATTAACTTTCTGTTTTGTTTTTAAGTTAGGATTTTTTTAAAGTTGTTTTTAGAATCTAACTTGGTTTTCTGTTTTGTAGGGGTCTATCATAGTAATCTTTGATCCAATAACCTCTTTCTAATTCTCTTTCTTATTTTTTTTTTAGTTTCCCTAGTTTTCTTTCTTAGGTTTAGTTTTTAGTTGCTTAAGGGCTGAGAGTGTTTCATGCCCAAGTGAGTCCGTGACAACACTCTCCGTCTTTTGAGTGAAGGAGGATTAGTTGAAGGGCTGTCTATCCGCACTGGATTGGACACCACTTGAGATCCTTAGAGTCAATTAAAGTGATGGCTACAAATCAACCTACAAATCAACATCAACCTCCAGTTGAGGAAATCCAAGATAAAAACGAGGTGCACAATGCACCCCCGCCTCGTACTTTACGGGATTATTTACAACCGGTGGGGGTGACCACACCTTTCTACATGATTTTTCCAGACAATGCAAGAAATAAGATATTAAACTAGGAGTAATCCAACTCCTTCCAAAGTTCCATGGACTGGAATCTAAAAGTCCATAGCTACACATGAAAGAATTTGATGAGATAATAGCCACTTTACACTTTCCTAATGTGTCTGAGCACATAATTAGGCTGAAACTCTTTCCTTTCTCTTTAAAAGAAAAAGCTAAGATGTGGTTGTACTCATTACGTCCACGATCCATTGGCAGATGGAACGACATGACAAGAGAGTTCGTAAAGAGATTCTTCCCATACCATAAGAGGAACACCATCAGGAAGTCGATTATGAACTTCACCCAAAAGGAAGATGATACATTCTTCCAATGTTGGGAGCAGTTCAAGGATCTTGTCAGTTCACGTCCACAACATGGCTTTGAAATGTGGTGCATAACAAATTTCTTCTATGATGGACTGACATCTTTCATGCACCAATTTGTTGAGATGATGTTTAATGCCGAATTCATGAATAAAGATGTCGATGATGTGTGAGATTACTTTGACAAACTTGCTGAAAACACACAATTATGAGACATCTCCCCAAAACCCAGTGCCACTTCTAAGCTTTCTCAATCAAAGGAGAGAGGCGGAGTATATATTTTGAAAAAGGAAGATGATATAAATGCTAAAGTGGCTAATCTCACAAGGAAAATCAAGGCCATGGAACTTAAGAAGGATAAGGCTAAGGAAGTTGTTTGTGGTATTTGTGTTTGCAAGACACATACAACTGAAAATTGTTCAACAATACTTGCTTTTCAAGAAATATTAAATGAGCAATCGAATGCCGTGAACAACTACCAAAGACCTTTCAGTGAACCCACCTTAAATACATACAACTCTAGTTGGAGGAACCATCCCAATTTCAGTTGGAGGAATAAACAAACGACTAACCCTTAAGGGGCTCTATCTCAACTCTTAAATCAAAAGAAGCTTTAGGAGGATCCAGTTTTAAAACACATCCAAAATCAAGAACTTTTGAATCAAGGCACATTATAAGCCTTCCAAGACCTTAACAAGGCCATTCAATGGACTGAGTCACACTTAACGACTGGGGAGAAAGGGATCCTTCTAGCCCAACCTCTCCCCAATCCAAAACCGTAATGTGAAATTAGTGACCCAAGCTCTTAAAATCAAATGGAGCAAGCTAAGTCTATCACCACTCTTAGGAGTGGAAAGACAATTGATAAGACTATTCCGATAAGGGCTGAAAAGCCTAAGGACTTGGAAGAAGATGAGAATGATGGACCTAGCATTGCTCCTCATGGGTTAGAACCGGAACCTCAAAGTAAATCGATTGCGCCATTCCCTCAGCAGTTGATTGCACTAAAACCTCTCTCTAACTCTTAAGATATTCTAGAGATGCTTAAGCAAGTGAAGGTCAACATCCCTCTACTGGATGCTGTTAAAAAAATTCCTTTGTATGCTGAATTTTTGAAAAATGTATGCACTACTAAAAGACAACTGAACATACAAAAGAAAATCTTCTTGACAGAAAAATTGAGTGTCATCCTCAAGAAAGATGTGCCGCAAAAGTATAAAGACCTCGGTAGCTAAACCATCACTTATGTAATTGAGAATTACCGGATTGAGCACGTACTTCTTGACTTGGGGGCGAGTGTTAACTTGATCCCCTACTCAATTTATGAACAACTGGGTCTTGGTGAATTAAAACCAACCCAGACAACATTATAACTTGCCGATTGCTCAGTTCGTGTACCGAGAGGGATAATTGAAGATGTGTTGGTCCAGGTTGACAAATTCTACGATCTAGTAGATTTTATCGTCTTGGATACTCAACCCATCATGATATGAGCACTCAAATTCCCGTCATTCTTAGTCGTCCATTCCTTGTTATATCAAATGCAATTATCAATTGCAGGAATTATATTATGAATTTATCTTTTAAAAATATGACATTGGAGCTCAATATCTTTTTCAATATGAGCAAATAGGCAAGGATGATAATGATGCCCATGACATTAACACGATCGACTCTTTCGTGAAAGATAGAGCGCTTTTGACTTTATACTATGACACTTTAAAGACATGCCTGGCCCATTCTCCTGATTTAGATGATGATACAATTAGGGAGATGGATGCCATGCTTGATGCTATGCCGGTACTTGAAGTTAACCGGTGAAGGCCACAATTTGAAAAATTGCCCCAAACCGATGTAGTACCTTTACCATTTAGCCTCAAAGCACCAAAGCTTGACCTAAAACCTTTGCACGTTGATCTTAAACATGTCTACTTAGGTCAAGATGAGACATACCTGGTAGTGATTTCTTCCCACGTTGAGAAGGAACAAGAGAGTATGCTTATTTCTACTCTCATTGAGTATAAAGGAGCCCTTGGATGGTCGATTGCAGACCTCAAGGAAATTGATCCTTTGATTTGTACTCATCGCATTTATCTTGAGGATAATACGAAGACCTCTCGATAACCACAATCTTGATTAAATCCAAATATAAAGGAAGTGGTTAAAGGAGAGGTACTTAAGTTGTTGGATGTGGGTATCATATACCCTATATCCGACAGTCAATGGGTGAGTCTAATTCAGGTGGTTCCTAAGAAGTCTGGAATCACCATTGTACCAAATGTCGATAATGAACTCATGCCAACTAGAGTTACTACTCGTTGAAAAATATGCATTAACTATAGAAAGTTGAATACCGTCACAAAGAAGGACCACTTTCCTTTGCCATTCATTGATCAAATTTTGGAAAGGCGATCTTGTCACTCGTACTATTGCTTCCTTGATGGGTATTCGGGCTACAATCAGATAGAGATAGCTCTTGAAGATCAAGAAAAGACAACATTCACATGTCCCATTAGCACCTTTGCTTACCGAAGGATGCCATTCGGGCTATGTAATGCCCCCACTGCATTTCAACTATGTATGTTGAGTATTTTTTCTAACATGGTGGGGCAATATTTAGAGGTCTTCATGGACTACTTCTCTGTCTTTGGCCCATCCTTCAGCGATTGTCTAAAAAATCTGAAAAATGTCCTAAAGCGATGTGAGGAAAAGAATTTGGTGCTAAATTGGGAGAAGTGCCATTTCATGGTTCCTAAGGGAGTAGTGCTTGGACATATAATCTCGTCCAAGGCAATTGAGGTAGACAAGGCTAAAATTTACCTTATCTCTATCTTACTTCCACCCAAGAGCATACGAGACGTACAATCCTTCTTAGGACATGTCAAATTTTATAAACGATTCATAAAGGAGTTTAGTCACCTCTCTTATCCTTTATAAAATCTACTTCAAAAGGATGTACCATATGAGTGGACTGAGCAATGCCAGAAAGCTTTTACTAAGCTCAAGAGCATGTTAACCACTGCACCTATCATGCAGCCACCCAACTGGAGCCTTCCTTTTGAACTTATGTGCGACGCATCTGACTATGCTCTTGGGGCGGTTTTAGGCTAGAGAAAAAAAAAGAAGACGTACATTATTCATTACGCAAGTAGAACTCTAAATCCTCTCCAAACTTCTGCAGTGCGGCTTTTACTGGCCCACTTTATTCAAGAACACTCATGAGTTCTGCAAGGCTTGTGAGAATTGTTGGAAATTGGGAGTGTTATCCCATCGAAATATGATGCCTCTGAATCCCATTTTGATCATTGAAGCATTTGATTGTTGGGGCATCGATTTCATGGGGCCATTCCCTCAATCATTTGGGAATATTTGCATTCTGTTAGTAGTAGATTATGTCACTAAATGGGTCAAAGCGATCCCGTGCTGGAACAATGACCATCGAATGGTCATTCGATTCCTAAAAGAAATATCCTTTCCCAGTTTAGAACACCTCGGGCCATCATTAGTGATGGAGGTTCACACTTCTGTAATAGACCATTTGAGAATTTAATGTAAAAATATGGTATCTCTTATAAAGTGAGCACTTCATACCACCCGCAAATAAGTGGGCAAGCTGAGATTTCCAATAGGGAGATTAAACAAATTTTGGAAAAGATGTGTAACCCTGATCGCAAGGATTGGTCAATCTGCTTGACCGATGCTTTATGGGCCTACCGTACTGCCTTTAAGACCCCAATTGGAATGTCTCCCTTTAGACTCGTCTATGGGAAATCTTGCCACTTGCCTGTGGACCTGGAACATAGAGCCTACTAGGCTATTAAAAATCTAAACTTCAATTTAGACAACATTGGTTCGCTATGTAAACTTCAGTTGAATGAACTCGGGAAAATTCGGAACGACGCTTATGAGAAATTGAGAATTTACAAGGACAGGAGGAAGGTGTTCCATGACAGGAACATCCTTTGAAAATCATTCTTAACCAATCAAAAAGTCCTCTACAATTCACGGTTACAACTTTTTCTAGGTAAACTTCGATCTCGTTGGACCGACCCTTTCACTATTACTAATGTTTATCCTCATTGGACTGTCAAGATAAAGAATCCAACATATGATAATGTTTTCAAAGTAAATGGACATCGTTTAAAGCCATTTGTTGAGAAGTTTAATTCATAGGACATGTCCATACCTCTGACTGATCCTGTGTACCAGGATTGACCTTATATTCTGATGGAGGTTGTTGAGGGTCAAATATTGCATATTGGACTCCATCTATTACTTGGTTTTATGAACATAATAATGCTTAATGTTTTATTTTAATCATGTTTGTGTTGCAAGGTGAATGTAAGAGCTTGGATTGAAAAAGATGTTAAAAGCATGCATTTAACGCTCAAGAATCACCAAGCCATGGATTGGATCTCAGAAGACTAAGAATGAAGAATTGACATGTCAAATATCCAAGAAAACCAAGTGAAGAATGAAGAGAATTGAAGTTTTGAAGTGAATTTATGTAATTTTTGACCAGTCTTGACTCTTGCTTGACTAGTCCTGGCTACGCAGGACTAGTCCTGGCTTCCGCATGACCAGTCTTGGCTTTTGCTCGACCAGTCCTGGCTCTTACAGGACTAGTCGAGGAAACTTCGACTTGAACTCCAACAACATCGGCTTCTAAATTCATGCGATCTTCGACCAGTTGAGGGTGGTCCATGACCGGTCGAGTATGGCCCACGATCGGTCAAGGATGGCTCAAGACTAGTTGAGGGTTACGCAATTTTTGCACAGATTGTGTAAATTTGAGACGGTTTCCAGAAATTTCCACTCGGTGCGAAAGGTTAAGGCCTAAAACTATAAATAAGGGTCCCTAGGGCACTCTTAGGCATCATCTAGGGTTTGAGGAGTGGAACAAAAGCGTGGAGAAGCCATCACTAAGAGTTTTTTCTTAAGAGATTCTAGTTCAATCATGTCTATGGTTGGCTAAACCTCTTAGCTAGGGCTAAGAGGTGAAGCTTATAACGTGATGGGATGTTTCTATTACTTTGATTCGTGTTTATATTGAACTCTCTTTGATTCTAGTTTGATTATAAGGAATGCTTTCAGTTTTTAATGGTTTGTTGTGACTTAAATTACAATAGATCTGTGATAGCTTTGAGTATGTTCTTTTCATGTATTGAGATTATGAAATTAGGAAATCCTGTTGTTCACCATTGTCCCTTGGGCATGGTTGGATGATGGAATCATCCCTAACTTTCACAATTCTCCCAGATTGGTTATGGGATTGGTAAATCTTGTTGTTTGCCTTGTCTCATGGGCTTGGTTTTATGATGGAATCACTCCTAGTTCTCACACCTATCATCCATTGAGAACTAGGTCAAAGGAAGTTCAGATTTGATTTTACTGAGATATCTTCCAATTGGATAAGATGAGACTCCAATTCCAATCGTGTGACTTGAATCAAGCATAGATCTCCCTGATCTCTACAAGTGGATCCTTGGAAACCCTAGTTTCCTACCTTTGAATTTCTTAAGTTTTTTATTAAATCTCTCACAATTACTCTCAAATATTTCAGGTTTAGGTTTTCATCTTTTTCTAGTTCTTTTTCTAGTTGCTTTCAGAAAACACACGAGATTAGTCCCTATGGATTCGACCTCGGTCTCACCGAGATTATTACTACATCGCGACCTTACACTTGGGGTTGTGAACAAGTTTTTGGGGCCGTTCCCAGGGATTAAGGGTTGTGTTTTTTTGAGATTAGCTAGTTTTAGAATTAGGTTAAGATTAGGGTTTTTCTATTTTTAGATTAGGGTTTGTTTTTTGTTTTTAGAAACTTTCTAATTCTAAGATTTCTTTTATTTATATAAATTAACTTGCTTTCTAATTCTAGGTTTATAACTTTCCTAAACAGTTTTTAGAAACTTTCTATTTTCTATTTTTAGAAACTTTCCTTTTTCGTTTTTAGAAACTAATTTATTTTCTATTTTTTTAAGGAATTTCTAATTTTAGAATTTCTATTTTTTGAAACTGACTTGTTTTGTTTTGTTTTGCAGGATTTTAATTAGGAACTTCTAATCTGGTAACTTCTTTCCAACTCCCTCTCTCTTTCTATTGCTAGACTTCTATTTCCTTTCTCTCTTTTAGGTTTAGGTTAGAATCTGAAATTGAGGGCTGAGAGTGTTTCTTGCCCAAGTGGGTCCGTGACAACACTCAACGTCCTTTGAGTGAAGGAGGATTGGTTGAGGGGTTATGTATCCATCACAGGATTAGACACTACTCAAGATCCTCAGAGTTAATTGAAGTAATTGCTGCAAATCAACTTGTCAATCAACCGGGAAGACAACTTCAACCTCGGGTTGAGGAAGTCTAGGATGAGAATGAGGTGCATCAAGCACCCTCGCCTCATACTTTATGAGATTATTTACAACCGGCGGGGGTAAGCACACCCTCATGCATGGTTTTTTCAGAAAATACGGGACACATGGATATCAAGCCAGTGGTGATCTAACTCCTTCCAAAATTTCATGGACTTGAATATGAAAGTCCATACCTACACTTGAAAGAGTTTGATGAGATCATAGCCACTTTATATTTTCCAACTGTGTCTGAGGACACAGTCAGACTGAAACTCTTTCCCTTTTCTTTGAAAGAGAAGGCTAAGACGTGGTTGCATTCACTACCTCTCAGATCTATTGACACATGGAATGACATGATAAAGGAGTTCATAAAGAAATTTTTTCCACATAATAAAATGAACACCTTTAGAAAGTCAATATGAACTTTGCCCAAAAGGAGGATGAAACATTCTTCCAATGTTGGGAGCGGTACAAGGATTTTCTCAGTTCATACCCACAACACGATTTTGAAACATGACGTATTACACACTTTTTCTATGATGGACTAATATCTTCCATGTGCCAATTGGTTGAGACAATGTGTAATGGGGAATTCATGAATAAAAATGTCGATGATGTGTGGGACTACTTGGATAGACTTGTTGACAACGCATAATCATGGGACACTTACTCAAAATCCAGCACCACTTCTAAGCCCACTCAATCAAAGGAGGGGCGAATTATATCTTCTGAAAGAGGATGATGATATCAATGCTAAAGTGTCTAATCTTATAAGAAAATTTGAGGCCATGAAACTAAAGAAGGATAAGTTTAAGGAAACTGTTTGTGGTATTTGTGCTTGTAACGTTCACACAACTAGAAATTGTCCAACAATACCTGCCTTTCAAGAGGTGTTGAATGAGCAATCCAATGCCGCGAATAATTACCAAAGACCTTTCAATAGACCTACCTCCAATACATACAATCCTAGGTAGAGAAATCATCCAAACTTCAGTTGGAGGAATGGATAAACTGCTACCCCTCGAGGTTTCTTTAATCAAATTCCAAATCAAGAGAAACCTTAAGACGATCCGGTTCTAAAACATCTTCAAAAGCAATAGCTTTTCAATCAGGGGATGCTACAAGCCTTTTAAGACCTTACAAAAGCCATACAAGGGCTTGACACAGGTAGTACGATTAGGAATAAGGGGAGCCTTCCAGCTCAACCTCTTCCCAATCTAAAACCACAATATGAAGTTAGCGACCCGAGCTCTTCAAATCAAATGGAGCAAGCTAAATCTATCACCACTCTTAGGAGTGGGAAGACCATTGACAAAACCATTCCGGTTAGGGCTGAAAAGCCTAAGGACTCAAAAGAACCTAGCATTGCTCCACAAGAATTAGAACAGGAACTTCAAGGCAAGCCACTTGCCCCATTCCCCCAATGGTTAATTGCACCAAAACCTCTGTCTAACTCTCAGGACATTCTAAAGGTGTTGAAATAAGTTAAGGTCAATATCCCTCTACTGGGTGCGGTTAAACAAATAACTTCATATGCCAAATTTCTGAAAGACTTGTGTACGACCAAAAGATGACAAAATATTCAAAAGAAAATCTTCTTAACTAAAAAGGTGAGTGCCATCCTAAAGGAAGATGTGCCACAGAAATACGAAGATCCCGGTAGCCCAACCGTCACTTGTATAATTGGGAACTACCAGATTGAGCACACTTCTTGACTTAGGAGTGAGTGTAAATCTGATTCCTTACACGGTCTACGAACAACTAAGTTAGGGTGAATTGAAACTCACCCGAACTACATTACAACTTGCCGATCACTCAGTTCATGTACTGAGAGTGATAATCGAGGATGTGTTGGTCAAGGTTGACAGATTTTATTACCCGATAGATTTTATCGTCCTGAATACTTAACCCATCATGGACATGATCACTCAAATTCCATCATTCTTAGTCACCCACTCCTTACCACTTCACATACGATTAATAATTGTAGGAATGGAGTCATGAGTATGTCTTTCGGGAATATGACATTGGACTTGAATATTTTTTTCAACACTGGCAAACAGTTAGAGGATAAAGATGATTTCCATGATATTAACCTGATTGAATTTTCACGGAAGATAGAACACTTCTGACCTTATCCTCTGACCCTCAAGGGACATGCTTGGTCCCCTCCCATAATTTAGATGATGATATGATTAGGGAGATAGGTGTGATGCTTGATGATGTGCTAGTACTTAAAGTTAACCGGTGGAGGCCACAATTTGAAAAATTATCCCAAACTGATGTAGTGCCTCTACTGTCTAACCTCAAGGCACCAAAGCTTGACCTAAAACCTTTGCCTTCTGATTTGAAATATGTCTATTTAGGTCAAGATGAGACATACCTGGTGGTGATTTCTTTTCACCTTGAGTAAAAATAGGAGAGTATGCTTATCTCTACTCTCATTGATCACAAAGGAGCCCTTGGATGGTCGATTGCGGACCTCAAGGGAATTGACCCTTCAATTTGTACTCACCACATTTATCTTGAGGATAATGTGAAGACCTCTCGGCAATCACAACATAAACTAAATCCAAACATGAAGGAAGTGGTTAAGGCTAAGGTTCTTAAACTATTGAATGTAGTTATTATATACCCAATATCCCATAGCCAATGGGTGAGTCCAACTTAGGTGGTTCTTAAAAAGTTCGGAATCACCATCGTAGCTAATGCCAATAATGAACTTGTGCCAACTAGAGTTACTACTGGTTGGAGAATGTGTATTGATTACAGAAAATTGAATACCGTCATGAGGAAGGACCACTTCCCTTTGCCCTTCATTGATCAAATCTTAGAAATGTTAGCTGGTCACTCGTACTATTGTTTCCTTGACAAGTATTCGGGCTACAACTAGATAGAGATAGCCCCTGAAGATCAGGAAAAGACCACATTCACATGTCTCTGTGGCACCTTTGCTTACTGAAGGATGCCATTTGGAATGTGTAATGCCCCGTCACTTTTCAGCGATGTATGATGAATATTTTTTCTAACATGGTGGGGCAATATCTAGAGGTCTTCATGGATGACTTCTCTGTCTTTGATCCATCCTTTAGTGAATGCTTGAAAAATTTGAAAAATGTACTAAAGCGATATGAGGAAAAGAACTTGGTATTGAATTGGGAGAAGTGCCACTTCATGGTTCGTAAGAGAATTGTCCTTAGACATATTATCTCGTCCAAGGGAATTGAGGTAGATAAGGCTAAAAATGATTTTATCTCTAAGCTACCTCCACCTAAGAACATATGAGACGTGTGATCCTTCTTAGGACACGTCGATTTTTACAGATGATTCATAGAGGACTTTAGTCACCTCTCTCATCCTTTATGTAATCTACTTCAAAAGGATGTGCCATACGAGTGGACCGAGCAATGCCAGGAAGCTTTTACTAAGCTCAAGGGCATGTTAACCACTGCACCTATCATGCAGCTAAAATGCATCATGATGGCCTCATGGATGGGCCGCACCAATGGTCCTCAAGTGGGCTTGGGCCACACCAAACTCATTTCAATAGTTGTAGGTGTAACATGTGTATTACTGTACACTATCGACCCATGGGCTCATGGCTCATTAATGATGACCAACACTACGCAAACATTGCCCACATACATCAGCACCATCCAAATTTTTGTCTAGGTGCGCCAGCACCATCCATACGTTGCCCAGGTGCGGGTCCCACTATCAGGAGGGTGGGACGATCATACAAATCACGTGGGACCCATGGAACTTACTAATGTCAGTCCAGCAGTGGGTCCCACCATTAGAACGGTTTGGAGACATATATACATCACGTGGGACCCATGGAGCTGTGCTGACGTGAATGGACAGTGGGTCCCACCAGCTGGACGTACACAACAGCTACATAGTTGCTGTATGTTGCAGCTACAACTGCTTTAAAGAGAACAGAGGTGGGTCCCACGTAGGACCTACCCTCATAAATGTTATAAAATATAATATATATATATATATATATATATATATATAATATTTAAGTACAGGTGCTGCCAATGCAGCTTTATGCATTGAAGGGAGAGGTGGGTCCCACGTAGGGCCCACCATCTTATATATATATACATATAATATAAATATATATATATATATATATATAAAATATAAAATATACAATATATAGGTGCATGCTGATGTCCGGGCCCCTGGACGGCCTGGACAGTCACATACATCAAGGAGGGCCCCACACGTGGGGTGCATCCCACTGTCCTTGGACGGTGGACACAACACATACATGATGGTGTGGCCCATCTGAGTGGACGGAAGAGGTGAGTGGGTCCCATGGACCCCGCTGACGTTCATACTCTACTGCTAGCCACTCGCAGTAGGGAATTGTAACGCCCTGAAATTCGGGGGTCGAGCATAACTCAGCTCCCGAGTTCCAAAACATCACTTATGCAACATATTTAATGATGAATGTATGTTAGTTGTATTAGTGCATAAAACATGGAATAGATTAAGCCAAAACACAGATATGATTCAGGGACAAGTGAATAAAGCAAGCGGAAGACTTATAGTAAAATGTGTACAAGTGTAAATCCCTGAATTACATATACAACCAGATCGTGTAAAAGTGTTATTTAACAAAATTATAAGTATCAATTACATCGTTTCAGTTCCAAAAATATAATCCCAGAGATCCCGCGCAACAGACCGAGGCTCGCTAAAACCCGTCTAAAAACTGCATATAGGAGAAAGCAGCCTCGTCGTCATCCAGCTCCCGCTCTGCCTCAGACGTCGCATCCACATCTGCAACATCAGGGCCTAAGACAGAGTCTGGTGGGTGTGTAACACCGCCCCAGAAACGTGGGAGTGAGTGATCAACTTAGTGGAACAATAAGGCACTGGTTAACATGTTATTAGTTCAATCAAACAGTAATGATAAAGCAGGACAATTAGATAAATCCTAAGTACTCTTGTTAATGCAGGTATGAATGCAATATGATGCGTGCCCTCACGCATACACCCTCAGTGTCTTCTTCTTACGTTACGCATGACATCGCCTCAAAGTGCGCCACATCTACAAAGCACATGCAAATGCGGTGCATGGATATGATTACCAAGTTGTTATTAGTCCATTTCACACAACAGGATTGGGAAGCTAAGATACCTTCCTCATGTCACCATCCAAACAGTGATCCATGCTAGGGTCGTCAATCCTAGTCATATCATACGATCATACATTTGAGGTCGTAGCAAAGGGCTCGTCACCAATCAATGCACGCC
Source organism: Magnolia sinica (assembly GCF_029962835.1). NCBI lineage: Eukaryota > Viridiplantae > Streptophyta > Magnoliopsida > Magnoliales > Magnoliaceae > Magnolia > Magnolia sinica. The sequence goes on along the minus strand of NC_080590.1, from coordinate 62,575,148 downwards.
TTTCATGCCTTTCCTACCACAATTTGGCTCGTCACCTCCTTGCGGTATCCAGGTATGCTCGAGGTCACTACAAAGGGCTCGTCACCAATCAATGTAGGCCGACAGTACGAATATAGTGTCCCATACCACCATAATCGGCTCACAAGTTTAGTTGCTCATTGGTCACTACGGGGAGGCTCGTCACCCCAGTGTAGGCCGACAGCTCGACCACGGTGTCCCATACCACCATGTCCGGCTCATGAGTCTTAGTGGATCAAGTACCATAGTTAACAGGATTTCACTGGTAAGTTCGGTATCCTAGATTCAAACAGTAGCGTCCATACATGGTTAACATACAACGGACAATCGAGTTACTTGACAAACTCGACTAGCACGAGCGCACGTTGAATTGAACGACATAGAGTGTGCAAACACTCCGCGTGGCCAAACCACTGCCGACAACTCTAATACGACTTGGGTTCGTCTAATACGTCCTACATGGCGAAAGCAATCTCAACCACGTATATAGGGTCAATTACCGATTTCCTAGACTAAGGCATAGTCCCAAACACCTTACATTACTATAGATACTCATATGGATTGTAAGACAGTAATGAAACAACAACTCAAATCATGGTACACCAGCACTTGAAGAATATCAACTTAACATAAATGTAAGCATAGGTAATGCTTGAATTAAAAGAACTTGGAATGTAACTGCATAAAGGAAATCATGCGCATCAATAGGAGTATTGAGAATCACTTCTCAACGCCCACAATTAGTGTAATCAGTTACACTTAGATCATTTATGCATTTCTACAAACACTTAGCATACATGGAACAACATACATGGCGTATGTTAGAATACACGCACTTAGACAATTCCTTTTACCAAGGAGTTGTCATGCATGCATCTAGCATACATACATGACAAATAATCATGACAAACACAAGTGCATATTTTATACGTATACGGTACTTTATAAATACACTTAGAATACACAAATCTCAATATAGCACATGCATATCAGGAAAGCAATGTAAACATAACATTTGGCATGTGAAATCTCATCCATAACAAGAATAAATCACTAACTGGGATTGAAAGCCTTGAAAACCATAACCTATACACTTAAAGTCCTCACCTTAAGCAAAGAAAGAACCGCCGAGCTGATTTAGACGAGTTGTCATCGTCAACGGCGCTAGAATACCCTAAAATAAGGATAGAAATGAGATTCAACAACACCAAGTCTAGTCTAAGCTCTAACACAGGTTAGGGTTAGGTTAACTTACCCCAAAAGAACTCAGAATCGTCGGGAGAACGATTCAAAGTGAAGGTTCAAAGATGAAGAAGAACAAGGAAGAAATCAAGATGATTCACCAACTTATCTCTCTCACTTTCTCTCTCTTTTCCACTCTCTTTCCAAGCTAGGGTTAGAGAAAATCGTATGGAAAAGAGAGCTAGGGTTTAAGGACTATAAATAGGCTTTTATTTGATGAAAGTAACCCCAGGGTTAAGGTATACTTAGGTTATAACCAAAGTAAGCCTTTCTCGATCCAACGAAGCACTTCTGGTGGGCCTATAACCACGAAAGGTCGGACTTAAGCTCCTTGACCATGGATCTAGGTCAAGCTGAGTTTTCGTACCGACCGGCTCTTCAGATCAGCCGTGGCGGACCACACTCCATTCAACGGTCACGGAAACTCGATTAGGTCCACAAGCACTAGGATATGCCTGGGCCAACTATCCTGATCAGAGGATAAAATTGGGTCAGAATCCAACGGTCAGATAGCTTAAAATCGTCGCGCAAGCGACACGACTCAGATTTCATTAAAAGCTTAATAAATTCCAACCGTTCTCACTCTCTTCACTCCGAACTCAATCAAATCGACCCAGAACATCGGATCGACTTGATTTTCAAGGTGAAGATCAAGCCCAACTCGGTGACCGCAACAGCCTAAGATCATCGCCATCGGACTTTCGACGCGCGGTCCAGGTCCGATCCAGATCTTCCAAAAATTTCCCAGAACAACTGGATTTAGCGATGGATCCCAGATTTCAGAGTAACGTAGCGCTCACTAATCTACACGTTTAGAGCCATGCAGATACAATTTAAAGTGATTGATGCGGATTTCACAAGCAATCGAGTAAAGCGCTAATTACCCCAAAACAACTACTTAAGGAAAGATTAGCACAAAAATTCCAAGGTCGTTACAGGAATGGCTTCAAGGATGAAGGAGGAATGAATAAATAGGCCCAAATGCTGAGCTATGGACCTGGGTCCCACCATTTGGATGGTCTTGATCTCACGTGGGACCCATAGAACTGCTAACGTCAGATGGCAGTGGGTCCCATCATCAAAATAGATGGAGGGCATGTGTAAAACACATACATCATGGCTGGGATCCACCGTCCATGGGCTGGACGGTGGATGCAGTGTATCCTCAAGGTGGCCCCACCATCAGGATGGATGGACGGCTTGGGTGGGTCCCATGCAATGGGCTACCCCCTTTCATAATGATATAATATATCATATTATATATTACTTTATTATTTCATGCAGCAGGTGAGTACACCCTACTGTCAGTTAACACCTTATTGTCAGCCACCTCCACCGTCAGTCCATACTTCCAGCGCCCCTGGACGAACGGTGTGGATGTACACCTCATCAAGGTGGGTCCCACATGGCCCACCTGTTTTGGATCAGCCTGGTGTTTGTGTTTGGCCATCATCCAAGCCCACTGGATGGCCTGGATAAAACAGATGGACGACGTTGATTAAAAATGTATGATCTAGGTGGGCCACACCATTTTGGGATGGGTGGACAGCTTGGATGGTATCATGCATCAAGGTGGGCCACAAGCCATCATACACAAGAGAGAGACAGAGAGAGAGGCATCGCCAAGGATGGAGGGGCCCCGCCACTATGGGCCCCTCTTTGATACAAAGCCTACATCATGGTGGGTCCCACCATAAGTGGGCCCTTACATCATAAAAAGAATAAAGGAGTGGAGATCCAAGATCACCCACCATTCCTTCTTACTCCTTAGGCTTCCTTTGCTCCTTAGCTTTGATCCTAATGGAGGAGATGGAGTTTGGATGGTTAAGATAGGAGATGAGAGGGTAGGAAGTGGGCCACACACAAAGTTCTCTTAGAGTTTAGAAAGGGCTTGGACGTATGGTATTTTGGTTGCTTGGAAATGAGTTTGAAAAAAATGTGAGAGTGAGGGTTGTAAAGAGAGAGAGAGAGATGGGTGATGGATGTGTAAGAGACTTTTTGACTTTTGTGGTAGATGGTGTAAGAAAAGTATGGGTGTGTAAGAACCTTTTTTGACTTTGGGGGTTACTTGGGGAAGGGTGTGAGGTAATGGTGTACTTGGTTGATGGGTTGATGGATGTGACAAGTTGTAGAGATTCTCTCAGAATTCATACGTGCGGCGTTTTCCTCGTACCGAACACAGGCCCACATCTCCTGGCCTAGGTATCACCTCAGCGTGCGAGATGCGGCATCGGAACCGCGGCGACAGCGCGGTTGCTAGGGTATAAGTCTCGAATTGAGTCGACTCGGGTTGACAGCGTGTAAATCAGGGTCGTGTGCAAACGTCAGACAAAGGTCGAAGGTTGCCAGAATTCGACTGGAAAGACCACGGAAGCCTACAGAATGGTACGGTTTAAGATACGAGGCTTACAGCTCTCCCCTCCTAATAAAAATTTCATCCTTGAAATTTACACAATCATTGTAACTAGACAGTACTCGCGAGGAAGAAGAAACATAACATAATCATATAAAATCAGAGATAACATACAAAATACAACACATAATCAATTATCAAAGAGATGGGGATAACGCTCTCGAATCTCGGCCTCGTGCTCCCAAGAAGCCTCCTCAACAGAATGGTGACCCCACTGAACCTTCACCAATGGAATGACCTTAGTCCGGAGGACCTGCTCCTTCCAATCAAGGATACGAACTGGCTGTTCAATGTAGGAAGCGTCCTCACGAACCTCTAACGGCTGCTAATCAATAACAGGAACGATGTCTGACCCACACTTCCTCAACATAGATACATGAAAAATGTTGTGGATGCCAGACAACTGAGATGGCAAGGCAAGCCGATAGGCCACGACGCCAACACACCCAGTGATCTCAAAAGGTCCTATGAATCTCGGGGCAAGCTTGCCCTTTGCTCCAAAATGAACTATATCCTTCATGGGCGAGACCTTGAGATACACATGGTCCCCTACATCAAACTCCAAGGGACGACGCCGATGATCAGCAAAACTCTTCTGCTGACTCTGAGCTGTACACATCCTCTGCCTGATGATATCGATAGCCTTTGATGTCTCCTGTACAAGCTTGGGACCTAGGAGACGTCACTCTCCAACCTCGGTCCAACAACTCAGTGATCTGTATGGTCTGCCATATAGTGCCTCAAAACGAGCCATGTCGATGGTCGCCTGATAGCTGTTGTTGTACGCGAACTCAGCCAATCACAGATGCACATCTCAGCAACCCCCAAAATCAATCGCGTAGGACCGAAGCATATCTTCAAGGATCTGGTTGACCCTCTCGGTCTGGCCATCGGTCTGCGGAAGGTACGTAGTGCTGAGCTGCAAATCAGTCCCCATCGCTCTCTGGAAGCTCCCCCAAAACTGAGACATAAACCTTGGGTCTCGGTCAGAAACGATTGAGACTGGAACACCATGCAGTCTCACAATCTCCTCGACAAATAACCACGCAAGCCGGTCCAAAGGCAAAGTCGTACGAATGGCAAGAAAATGTGTTGACTTCGTCAGACGATCAACGAAAACCCAGATGGCGTCAGGACCACCCTGAGTCCTTGGCAAGCCCATAATAAAATCTGTTGACACATGCTCCCACTTCCACAACGGGACACTCAATGGCTGCAATAGACCAGGGGGTCTTTGATGATCGGCCTTGACACGCTGGCACGTGTCACACTCGACCACAAAATTGGTGATTTGGCCCTTCATCCCTGCCCAAAAATATTGTCGCATCATATCACGGTACATCTTTGTCGAGCCAGGGTGGATAGAAAACCGCGATTGATGTGCCTCAGTTATAAGATCTCTACATAACTTAAGAATATCCGGGACACATAATCTGCGATATCCTCGAGCATCCTCCACTCCCGGACCATCATATGCCCCACCAAGCTGCGTGGCTGATGACTGAGGGCATTTGCCACCACGTTCGCCTTGCTCGGGTGATACTGAAGATCGAAGTCATAGTCCTTTAGGAGCTCCATCCAGCGCCTCTGCCTCATGTTCAACTCAGACTGCGAGAAGAGATACTTTAAGCTATTGTGGTCAGAAAAGAACTCGAACCTAACCCCATAGAGATAGTGTCTCCACACCTTCAGTGCAAAGACAACTGTAGCTAGCTCCAAATCATGCGTGGGATAGTTCAGCTCGTGGACCTTGAGCTGACAAGATGCGAAGGCCACTAGTCTCCTGTGTTGCATCAGGAAAAAACCCAAACTAATATGAGAGGCATCGGTGAATACAATAAATCCATCACTCCCAGAGGGAAGAGTGAGGACAAGAGCGGACGTTAGACAGTCCTTCAACTGCGTAAACGCTCGCTCACTGGTGTCGCTCCAAATAAACTTCGTGCCCTTCCGAGCTAACCTGGTCAGCGGGGTTACAATATGGGAGAAGCCCTCAATGAAACACCGGTAGTAGCCCGTTAAACTAAGAAAACTGCGGATCTCAGATGCAGTCGTGGGTTGGCCCCATTGACGCACTGCCTCAACCTTCGAGGGGTCCACTGCGACACCCTCTCTCGTCACTACGTGACCGAGGAACTTCACCTCCTCCTGCCAAAACTCACATTTCTCTAGCTTCGTATACAGCTGGTGGGCATGGAGGGTCTGCAATGTAATCTCTAAATTCTGCTCGTGCTCCTCACGGGTCCTCGAATAAATCAAGATGTCATTGATGAACACTACAACAAACTGATCGAGATACGGACGGAAGACCTCGTTCATCAACTGCATAAAAACCACGGGTGCATTGTTCAGTCCGAAGAACATGACCTGAAACTCAAAATGACCATAACGCGTCCTAAATGCTGTCTTCGGAATGTCCTCCTCTCGGACCCGAATCTGATGATAACCGGAACACAGGTTAATCTTCAAAAAGAACTGTGCACCCTACAACTGATCAAACAAATCATCAATCCTTGGGAGCGGGTACTTGTTCTTAATCGTGACTTTGTTGAGCTCGCGGTAGTCAATGGAGCTCCCTATGACAAACTGCTAGGATGGATAAAGCTTAACTCGTGTAACTCGTCCAACTGCTTCTGCAGTTCCTGCAGTTCCTGTAACTCCAACGGTGCCATACGATACGGGGCCTTCGAAATAGGCACGGTACCGGGCACGAGGTCAATCTGAAACTCGGTGAGTCGGTGAGACGGTTATCCTGAAATCTCCTGAAACACATCGGGAAAATCACAAACAATCGGCAACTGATCAATACAAGCAGTAACAGGCTCCTCAAAGGCATAGGACATCAAGCACGACAATGGCTCTTCCCGAGGCTCTACAACGAACTGAAACTGCGGCAAGCCTGGTATACAGAACGTGAATGTCCTCACGGAGTAGTCCAAGATGGCGTGGTACTCGGCAAGCCAATCCATGCCCAAGATAACGTTGAAATCTGACATCGGCAGCACGTACAAGTCGGCGGGTAAGAAAATCTCTTCCACTAACACAGGACAAGACGAATAGAAGCGGCCTAATACTGTAGTCTTCCCCATGGGCGTCAATATGGTCAACCCCTCTCGAGTAGACTCTGTCGGTAATCCAGTCGAACGACAAAATCCCTCAGACATAAACTAGTGCAAAGCACTGGAATCAAATAACACACGTTCAATGCATGTAGAGACTAAAAGTATACCCTCGACGACCCTTCCAGATGACTGCGGGTCCTGCTGAGCCGCATAGAACCTAGCCTGAGCTGGCTGGGAAGGTGCCTGTCCCCTCTGAGCGTGCTACTGCTATTGGGGTCGCTGAGGTGGTCGAAACTGTTGCCTCTACTGCTGCGGCCTCGGAGGCTGGTGTTGATGCTGCTGCTGATGTGGCCTCAGTGGTGGAGGCTACTGTTACTGCTGCTGTGGGGGTTTCTGCTACGGTTGTGATGGAGGCTGCTGTGGACCTCTCTGCTACTACTACTGTTGGGGGCGAGGACACTTCCACATACGGTGCCTCGTCGCACCGCACCCAAAACAGGTGCCGGTGAACTGCCTCAAAGGTGGTGCTGGAGGTGCTGCTGGCATTCAAAAGGCTGGACGACCTGTGCACCTCTGCTGCTGTGGTCGATGCTGATGGGAGTCAACGGAAGGAGCCTACCTCTTCTGGTCTCTCCTCTGACCGCGATTAGACCGAGAACTGGCCCACTTAACCTCATAAATCTGGGTCTTCGTACCAGCCCCTCAAAGGTCGGGAGCTCATGTCCAATAACACGGCCTCAAAGATTGTAAGCAAGACATCCTCAAATCGACGGACTCTCCGCTCCTCATCATCTACTAGATATGGTGCAAATCTGGACAATGCTACAAAACGAGTGACATACTGAGCCACCGTCATATCACCCTGCACCAGGGCCTTGAACTACAAAGCTCACCGTCGTCGGATGTAATCAGGAAAATACTGTTGGTCAAATCGATCCATAAAATCCTCCCAGGTCCACACAAAATCGGTGCCTGCTGCTCGAGAGACTGATGTCCATCAGTGCTCAGCCTCACCATAGAGAAGAAATACTACTAATCGGACTCGTCGCTCGGTCGTATATCCCATCGTATCAAATATCTTCTCCACATCGGAGCGCCATCTCTCTGCTACTGTCTGGTCTGGCTCACCTTGGAAATGCAGGGGATCGAGTCATCGAAACTCTTGAAGGAGGGCACTCGCGCACTCCTGCTCTGCCTGGGCTGACGAAACGAGTGGGTGCTTGCCTTACCCCTGAAGGGCAGCCATCATAACCTATAACATCTGCTGTAACTGGGAGGTACTCACAGATACGGTTGGATCTGCACTAGTCTCTGGTGGAGGAGCAGCATCCTCAGGATGGGTGGTAGGAACCTTTGGTGGTGGATTGGGGATCGTAGGTGGTAAGGTGGGAGCCACATGTGGTGAAGCGGGAGTCGATCGGGTCACTCTCCAATGTGGCATGTCCTACAGGAAAGAGTGAAGGCGCCTATTAACTTTGAAAACTCTTGAAGGCATGCACGTTAAAGGCCTATAATGGAAGATCACTAAGCTATCCAAACTTTAGGACTTAGTCATTCTAAACTATATGCAGACATGTAATGTTGTTCTCAGTCATTCCCAAGTTATGCTCTGATACCAACTTCTTCACGCCCCGAACTCAGAAACCGGGCTCACAAAATTCTCAATCGCCGAATCCGTCGCCGACAGCCTCCGTAGTACCCCGTTCTTAGCTCCCAGTGCCCATTCGCTAGGTTCCGATCCTGGGATGCTACGAGGAGGATTTTCAATGTCAGTTTGATTTATAATAAGCATAACCAAAGGCATAACCCACAAATAACAACCAAAAACTCTTACATTTCCACTATGATCAAAAACTTTATAAGTACAATGAGCATAAATGAAAATACAATGATAATGGACAAAAGCTCCAAGATGATCTGCTATGCACTCCTGCCTCAGTGTTGTTGCGGTCCAACGTCACTTGCACGCAACGGTCGTGCATAAGCTTATAGAAAGCTTAGAGCGTGGTGAAAGTGTGTGCGTAAGGTAGTAATACAATTATGTAGTATCAGAGTAATGCGGAATATGCTGACGAATCCATGAAAACAATTAGCCGTAACAAGGCTATACAATGTAAGGCATGAATGATGTCGGCCCATACCAAGGCCATGCGATGCGAGATGTAACTCAAGCATATGAATCATTATCTAAGTCCACATATCAATACGGCTCAACTCTGAAATATCGCCGGGGCCTAGTACATTCCAACCAGATTATTGCCCCATCACGCGCAACAAGGTGAGTGGAATAGACCTCACTATCCACATGCCAATATCGGACTCAGCTCGTCGATGGCAGACCCATTCCTTGAGCTGGTCAAACTTAACCTAGCTTTGCCCCCTCCACTTGGGTGGGTAAGGCCGCACCCCATTCCAACCGACCATGAAATAGTGAAAAGCACGGCCTCCTGGTAATCGGCACTTGGTGCTCATGCACCCACTCGGTCTAGACGTTGGAGCAACCTCCTGGTACCATAAGAGTTTAGGGACTTTCACCCAAGGATATCTATAACACCCCATATAGAGCAAGATTTTCGGTATCCAATCCCGCTAACCACGATATGCCTGTGGAGGTTACGGCCCTTATGTCGCTAGGGCGTATAGTAACCATGTCACACAATGTAAGATGCATGAGTCACGCAATCCAATCATATAACAAACATGTGTGTACCATGCGCTCGTGCGAGTAACTTCCCTTACCAGGGAGTCCATAACAATCTGCCTAATGGCATGTGCGATGATCAATCACTCATCTCATCACAAGCATGCAGATGATGCGTATGAACATGTATTATCATGCTATGTTGTGATATACTTATAATCAGAATCGATAGTCACATACGGCAAATGGGGCCCACTTATTTAGGTTAACCACACAGAGAATGGGCCTAACAAGGCCTAAGGGAAGGTCACAATGAGGACATCTAACCATCATTGCCCATCAATGTGGACATCTAACCAACATTGCTCCCAAGGAGTGGCCTACATAAAGAATTCATACACAATGCAACGGCCACATATACATCACATTGGGCCTCGCTCATGGGCCTCACATACATCACACCGGGTCGATTGAATGGGCCGATTAAATGGGCTGATTCAAATGGGCCGAATCAATGCATCACCATGGGCCTCACATGTGGGTCTCATATTCCACAAATAGACCACGTATCTGGGCCTTGATTACATCAAACGGTCCACGCGATATGGGCTTAACTATACAAATAGGTGGGCCCCACCCATGGGCAAAAATGCATCATGATGGCCTCATGGATGGGCTGCACCAATGGTCCTCAAGTGGGCTTGGGCTACACCAAACTCATTTCAATAGTTGTAGGTGTAACATGTGTATTACTGTACACTATCGACCCATGGGGCACATGGCTCATTAATTATGACCAACATTGAGCTCGTGGTAGTCCTTGTCTCAATGAGCCATCATTCTTCTTCACGAAGAGTACCGACGCTCCCCACGGCGAACTGCTCGGACGGATAAAGCCTAACTCGTACAACTCATCCAACTGCTTCTGCAGTTCCTGCAACTCCAACGGTGCCATATGATACGGGGCCTTCGAAATAGGCACGGTACCAGGCACGAGGTTAATCTGAAACTCAGTGAGTCAGCGAGGTGGTAATCCCGGAATCTCCTGAAACACATCGGGAAAATCACAAATAATCGGCAACTGATCAATACAAGTAGCAACAGTCTCTTCAATGACGTAGGACATCAAGCACGACAATGGCTCTCCCTGGGGCTTTGCAATGAACTGAAACTGCGGCAAGCCTAGTATACAGAACGTGACTATCCTCATGAAACAGTCCAAGATGGAGTGGTACTTGGCAAGCCAATCCATGCCCAAGATAACGTCGAAATCTGACATCGATAGCACGTATAAGTCGGTAACATGTACAAGTTGGCTTAAACGTATGATATTTTGGTTGCTTAAAAATGAGTTTGAAAAAATGAGAGAGTGAGGGTTGTAAAGAGAGAGAGAGAGAGATGGGTGATGGATGTGTAAGAGACTTTTTGACTTTTATGGTAGATAGTGTAAGAAAAGTATGGGTGTGTAAGAACCTTTTTTGACTTTGGGGGTTGCTTAGGGAAGGGTGTGAGGTGATGGTGTACTTGGTTGAGGTGATTGGTTAATGGGTTGATGGATATGACAAGTTGTAGAGATTCTTTCAGAATTTGTACACGCGGCATTTTCCTCGTATCGAATGCGGGCCCACATCTCCTGGCCTGGGTATTACCTAGGCGCGCGAGATGCGGCATTGGAACCGCGGCGACGGCGTGGTCGCTAGGGTATAAGTCTCGAATTGAGTCAACTCGGGTTGACGACGTGTAACTCAGGGTCATGCGCAAACATCAGATAAAGGTCAAAGGTTGTCGAAATTCGACCGGGAAGACCACGGAAGCCTATGGAACGGTACGGTCTAGGATACGGGGCTTACATTAGGGCGTACTTTGAGTACTTTTCTGGGTGGTTAATTCTCCTTGGGCAACCTTTTTGCCAGTTGGATATGCCTAGATCTGTGAGCATGTGCATGCATTCATGCATTTAACACAAGAATATCTTTGTGAAATTTATTCAATGTATGCATATTTGATAAACTTTATCTTATTAATATGATGGTCATTGTGAAATATTCATTATAGACTGTTCTTGACAACTATGCTTAATTATCGAGATGTTTTGATAAATCTTGGGGGTTATATACCTCACAATGATAGCCATTGACGCTATCATACCATATTCAGTGTGTAGGAGATGTAGATGATGCGTATGCTAGTGTTCATATGGAATAGGAGGAGCCAGATGATCTTGCGACTCTCTATTGTTAATTCATTTGTATTTAATTTGTACCATCATATATCTTAAAAACTTAAGACATTGGTTTGTATAAGTTTTTGGGTAGCCACTCGAATATTTATTTATGTATATTTGGATTCCCTCTTATACTTAAATTTTTTTATATTCCGCTAGATTGTTAACTTTGATATAAAAAAAATGTATGTGAAATTTGGGTTATCCTTAAAGGTAACACTCGGGTTTTTGAAGAACGAGTAGTGTACTAGGGTTTAGGGAACCAGAGTGTTACAAAGTGTATGCAAAAGAGTTAAAATATTTTGAAAAATCATATTCACCCCCCTTTAGGACAATTAGACTATATCCAAGCTTCTCTTATAGCGGTTTACTCATAATTTCAAAGTCATCCATGAAGACCTCTAAAAGTTGCCCCACCATGTCTTAGAAGATACTCAACATGCATCATTGGAATGTGGCGGGGGCGTTACATAGTCCGAATGGCATCCTTCGGTATGTGAAAGTGCCAAAGGAACATGTAAATGTTGTCTTTTCTTAGTCTTTAGGGGCTATCTCTATTTAGTTATAGCTCGAATAATCGTCCGAAAAATAGTAGTAGGAATGACTAGCTAACCTTTCTAGAATTTGATCAACGAAGGAAAAAGGAAAGTGGTCTTTCCTAGTGATGATATTCAATTTTTGGTAGTCAATGCACATTCTTCAACTAGTTGTGACTCTAGTTAGCTCGAGTTCGTTATCAGCATTGGCTATGATGGTCATCCTGGACTTCTTGGGAACCACTTGAGTTGGACTCACCCATTGCCTATCGGATATTGGGAATATGATACCCACATCCAATAGCTTAAGCACCTCAACTTTAACCACCTCTCTCATGTTTAGATTTAATCAGTGTTGTAGTTGTCTAGACATTTTTGCATCGTTCTCAAGGTAAATGTGGTGAGTGCAAATCAAAGGATTTATTACCTTAAGGTTTGTAATGGTCCATCCAAGGTCTCATTTGTGTTCTATCAGAGTAGCTAGAAGCATACTCTCTTGTTTTTCGTCTAGGTGGGTAGAAATTACAACCGGATATGTCTCATCTTAACCTAAGTAAGCATACTTAATATCAGTCAGCAATAGTTTTAGGTCAAGCTTTGGTGCCTTGATGCTTAACGGTAGAGGCATTGTCTTGTTAATGGGCAATTATTCAAATTGTGGCATTCATTGGTCGACTTCAAGTACCAGTGTTGCCTCGAGCAAGGCATCCATCTTCCTAATCATGTCATCATTTAAATCAGGGGAGTGAGCTAGGCATGTCTTTAGAGCATCAGAGTATTGAGTTAGGAGGGCTCTATCTTCCATGAATGAGTTTACCAGGTTGATTTCGTGGGCATCGTCAACTTCCTCGGGTTGCTTGTGCATATTAAAGATGTTCAGCTCTAATATCATGTTCCTGAAAGTCAATTTCATAATCCCATTCCTACAATTGATGATTTTGTTTGATGTGGCTAGGAATGGATGACCTAAGATGCTTGGAATTTGAGTGCTCGTGTCTATGATAAGTTGTGTATCCAAAATGGTAAAATTTACTGGGTAATTGAATTTTTCGACTCGGACAAGCACATCCTTGATCATTCCTCTCGGTATATGAACTGATCGATCATCTAATTGAAGTGTGGTCCTGGTGGGTTTTAATTCACCAAGGCCAAGCTGTTCGTAGACCGAGTAAGGAATCAAATTCAGGCTCGCTCCTAAATCAAGAAATGCGTGCTCAATCCGGCGGTCCCCAATTACAAAAGAGATAGTTGGGCTACCCGGATCCTTTTACTTTTGTGGCACATCTTGCTTTAGGATGTCACTCACTTTTCCGGTTAAAAGGACTTTTTTTTGTATACTTTATCATCTTTTGGCCATGCAAATGTCTTTTAAGAACTTGACATACAAGGGTATTTGTTTAATGGCATCTAAGAGAGGAATGTTGACCTTTACTTATTTTAGAACCTCCAAAAGATCCTGAGAATTAGATAACATTTTTGGTGCAATCAACCGCTGAGGGAATGGCACAATCAACTTGTACACTCTTTATGCTTCCTTTTCTTGTGGAGTAATGCTAAGTTCATCATCTCTCTTAGCTTCTTCTAAGTCCTTAGGCTTTTTAACCCTCATGGGGATGGTCTTATCAATTGTCTTTCTACTTCTGAGAGTGGTAATAAACTTAGCTTGCTCCTTGTGATTGGAAGAGCTTGGGTCACTCATCTCACATTGCGGCTTTAGATTGGGTAGAGGTTGGGATGGAAAGGTCCGTTTCTCTACAATCGCTGAGTGTGACTTAATCCTTTGTTTGGACTTAGTAAGGTCCTTGAATGCTTGCAAAGTGCTTTAATTGAAGAGCTCTTGGTTTTGTACGTGCCTCAAAACTTGATCCTCTTGGGGTTTTTTATTTGGAAGTTGAGGTAGGACCCCTTGAGAATTTATGTTTGCGCCAGTCGTTTGGTCGTTCCTCCAACTAAGGATGGGATGATTCCTCCAACGAGGACTGTATGTGTTTGAGATTGGGGTGCTGAATGGTTGTAGGTAGTTGTTCACAACATTTGATTGCTCGTGTAACGACTCTTGAAACATAAGAATTGTAGGACAATCTTGTGTCAAGTTTATGTTACTTGTGCAAATACTGCAAGCAACTTCCACAACCTGATCGAGTTTAACAATTTCTACCTTCTTAAGTTCCATGGCTTCAAATTTTCTTATGAGAGTGGCCAACCTTACAGTCATGTTGTCTTCTTCACTTAAGACGAACATTCCTCCCCATTCTCTTGACTAAGTTGGCTTAGAAGTGGTGGGCCTTGGGGAGGTGTCCCATGATTGTGTGTTTTCCATGAGTAGATCAAGATAATCCCACGCATCGAATGTTCATGAATTCGTCGTTACACATTATCTCCAATAATTAGCGCGTGGGTGAAGTGAATCCATTGTAGAAAAAGCTTATTACCCGCCATATTTCATAGCCATGATGTGGACACAAATTCATGAGGTCCTTGAACATTTCCCAGAATTGGTAGAAAGTCTCTTCCTCTTTTTAGGTGAAATTCATGATTGCCCTCAAAGTATTTGTTTTATGAAACAAGAAGAACTTTTAAAGAAATTTCTGGGTCATCTCAGCCCATGTGCTTATAAATCGCGACTTTAGGGAGTGCAGCCATGACTTAGCCTTCTCCTTCGATGAAAAGGTAAACAAGTTCAATCTTTCTGTGTCATCAGACATGTTTGGAAACTGTAACGTGGTGACTATCTCATCGAATTCTTTTAAGTATAAGTATGGACTTTCAGAGTCTAGTCCATGAAGTTTAGGAAGGAGTTGTATCACTCCCAGTTTGAAATCCACGTTTCCTGCATTAAGTGGAAACACCATGCAGGAAGGTGAACTCGCCCTTGTCGGTTGTAGATAATCTCATAGAATTCGAGACGGGGAGCATGATGCGTCTCATTCTCATCTTGAACTTCCTTGACTGGATGATGAGGTTGATTTGCAACCATCACTTTAATTAACTCAAAGGATCTCAAGTGATGTCTAATCCGTTGATGGATAGGTAAACCCACTTGGGCATGAAATACTCTTAGCCTCAAAGTTCTAAAAACTACTCCTACAAATAGAAATTCAGAAACTAGGAATTCTAAAAGAGAAAAAGTTAGAAGGATATTAGCGAAGAGAGTTTGCTAAGTAAGATGCTACAAAATAGAAGACTAAGTTAGTATCCAAAAACAAATTCAGAAAACTTACAAAAAATAGGTAAAAAGTTAGTCCTAATCCTAACTAATTCTAAAACTTGAATAATTCAGAAAAATACAACGCAGTGCAGTCCCCGGAAATGGTGTCAAAAACTTGTTTGCTTGTACCCCAAGTGCAAGGTTGTGATGTAGTAATAATCTTGGCGAGATCGAGGTCAAACCCACAGGGACTGAATATGTGTAAATTTATGAACTAATTAAGAATAAGAACTAAAGGTTAAACTAAATCTAAAAATTGAAAGCGATTGTTGTGAAGTAAAATTATTAATAAAAGAAACACTAGAGCGCTAAGGATCCACTTGTAATTATCTTAATGCCATTTTACTTGATCCAATAAACACTTTAACTGGAATCGAAGTCATAATCTATCAGTTGGATGATAGATTAGTTAAAACATCATAATTAATTCCAATATAAATTTGAACATTCATAGCATTGGTTTAACATATAACCATCTTATTAAATTAATTGTAAAGAGTTCAAAGCATCTACCATGCTCGTAGTCAATGGTAGATCAAAGAATTCTATATATCAAACAATCACAAATAGAGAAGAAAGCATTCAGAGAGTTCCTAAGCATCTACCATGCCTGGAGTCGATGATAAATCAAAGTAATAATCAAAATACTTCTTAATTTCAAACAATAAACTATGAAATATCAAACATGAAGATCATAACTTGAATCTAAATAAGAAAGACATTAAAATAAACTATAAGCTTCACCTCTTAGCTCTAGCTAAGAGATTAGCCAACCAAAGACATGATCAAGCTAAAAACTCTTAAGAAAAACATAAAAAACTAACTAGAGAAGAAGAAAGAACTCCTTGGAAGTTTCTACACCCCTTGCTCTACTCCTTTAACCCTAATTCGTCCTTAGAATGCCTCAGAGAATCCCTTTATATAGTCTTTGTTCGACCAATTTTGCAAACTGCCTTAAATTTACGCATTCTTAGTAGCGTCGATGACACCTTCAATGGGACTTCGATGTCATCGAAGGATCAAAGCTGTGTTGGATTCGAATTTGCAAGCTGCACGCTGTAAGTTTTCGATGTCATCGCTTAGCCTTCGATGTCATTGATCTGGCTTCGATGACATCGAAGGAGTCGTTGATGGAATCGTAAATTGTCCAGAATTGTCCAGCAAGTTTGAATGACATGGTTAGTTGGGCACGAGTTTGAATGATGCTTTGGTATGCAGATGTTGACTTTGAAGGGCAGAGGACCCATAGTTGTTTTGATTATATATATATATATATATATATATATATATCTATATATATATATATATATATATGTATATATATATATATATAATAAGTAGATTTGAGAAGTTAACCATGTATAGAAATGGGGTGCGGCTTTGGTGAATCCTCGGATCCATTGAGGTGCATGGGACCCCTGATTGTGGGCCCACTTTGATGGATGCAACATTGTCCATCTCTATTGAAAACTCATTTTAGGGCATGATCCAAAAAATGAAGCAGATCTAAATCTCAAGTGGACCATAGTACAAGAAACAATAGTAATTAACCATTAAAAACTTCTTGCGGGCCACAAAAGGTTTGGATCAAGGTAATATTTGTGTGGTTTCTTCATATAAGTCTTTTGACCTTATCAGTAGGTTGGATGGCAAATAAACATTCCCGTGGACTGTATGTAGTTTTTAATGGTGGGGATTCAATCATAACTATTTCATGTGGTGTCGTCCACCTAAGATTTGGGCATGCATCATTTTTGGCATCATGCCCTAAAATGAGCTTTGAAAATGGTTGGATGGTGTGGATTTAAGACACATACATCATTGTGAGCTCAAGAGTTAGGGGTCCCACCCACCTCGGTGGATCTGGGGTCTCACCTAATCAACTCCCACAAAAATATAACTTTGGGACCAATATGCACTGGAATAATAGGAAATAAAGATAAGAAAGTACCTAGGACTGGATAGGAAAGTACCCAAGACCAGTATTTACTAGAAGACAGGAAGTAAATGTAGAGAAGTAAATAGGACCAATATTTATTGGAATGTTAGTGGGTTAAGGAGTTAGTGTGAACCAATATTCACCAGATAATAACTTGCAGATAATATAATTCCCTTGAAGGTTGTATATCCTATATTATGATTCGGACCTCAACTAGTGGATAATAAGGAAACCCCCAGTAGAATCATCATTCTGTGAACACCACCCACGGGTTTGACCCTTGTACCAACGTAGTTTGTTGCGAGGAGAGTGGGAGGAAACTTGCGTGCTCGCCACTTTTGGTGTGATGTGAGGTGTTTCTAGTTTGATATGGCGTTACCTCGTTTCCTTTGATGTGCAATTCCTGTCATGCTTGTTTTTATCTGCGGTCAACTAGAATTTGTGGATATGCCCCGAGGTCAGGTGATTGTGAAATCCCTGGCCTAAATGACTCCTGTTATTGGTCCACGATCACAAAGATTTGGGTAAGGGTCTTAGTTACAAAAGAGGAAGGGATTAGGCAACCTCTTTTTTCCCGTACTCCATGCGGTATCTACTTCATGGTATATGTGACTTTCAAAGGAATTCGGATATGCAACAACATTATATGTCTAGCCATGCATGACAAAGTCGTATGGGGGGACTAGGTAGAAAAAATAGAATAAATCCTAGCCTTGTGAAGCTGATTCAAGTGACCTCGGATTGGTAGACAAGATAAGTGAAAAAGGCATAAAAATAGAGAGGTAAAAATGTGGATGATGGTATATAATATGTTGGAATGTGTAGAATGGACTATGCTTTAAGCTTGATTGAGATGTGATGTAACGCCTCGTGTTTTCGGAACCCGAGTATATGACTCGTTCTCCAAAAACCCGATTGTTAACCTTTAAATATAGTCAAATTCAGGTATATATATATATATATATTTCTTTTTCTTTCAGAGTTAACAATTTAGTGGAAGATGGACAAATCAAACATAAAGGAAAATTTGTATTTATATTTAGAATATAAGAGCGTCTGCCCATAATGACTCATACTAACCAATGTCCTAATACTTACAATTACAAAATGCGATAATATCGCATGTGAAAGAAACTAAATTATAACAAATCTTGAGCTATAAAATCACATAGCAACTCTTGTCAAATACAATCATGCATCCTCGACAATTGTACCCTGCTCCTCATCAATATGAACACGAATATCATTTAGGCCACCTGTGCTACTTGTACGGTTATATATTTGAGGAATGAGTGGCCGGCTCAGTGTGAATTCCCCTCAAGATAATACACCGCTGCATTAGGTAAGCATAGTTATATATAAAAAAGCATTCGAAAATATACACGATGCAGTCTTATTAAATGCATGGATGCGAGAGTGCACATCAATTAGGGATGCTCATCCGATTGGCTTTTGGGCAAAACTCATACATGTGGCCAGTCACCAGCGAAACTACATCATACATGTGTAGTTCCAAGCTCACCGAAAGTGGGCTGATGTCGGTGGTCTGGGAGCTAGTAAAACGATATCCCAACTAAATCCTATAGGCATGTGCTACATCATTTAGAATTAACTACCCGTCATCGCCCGTATGCTATGAATGTATGATTAACCCAACCATTATTATTCCATTTACAACCAGCCAATTGAAGAAAGCTTAAAGGTCATTATGGGGAGTTCATCACCAAGCGTAGGCCGACATCTCGGACAGTGTCTCATGACCACCATCCCCGGCTCATGAGAATTCCACCTTTAGATGTTTAATGCGAGCCCATCGACTAGTATCCAATCAAATTCAATATATGAGACTTACCATCGCATGGTTGCCCAAAATAATACATCGAGTCCACATAGGGCAAATACCAAAACAATGGACGGTGGGACCTCCCCTAGCACGTGTGGCCCACTGGACGTGGGACCACCATGATTTATGTAGATCTATACCGTCCAGACGGTGGGGGCCTCACATGATGTATGTGTAGCATCCACACAGTCTAGCTGTGGGGCCCACTTTGAGGGATGTATTATATTCACACCGTCTAATTCGTGGACGGCGGGAGAGATTGGCTGGTGTACGCTGACACCCAGCTATATAGCTTCTTTACGATGCCAGTAAGTTCTGTGGGCCCACACGATGTATGGGTTTAATCCACACTGTCCATTTATGGACCCCACCAGCCCTATGGCTGCTGTATTGACATCAGTAAGTGGAGTGGGTCTGATCGTGATATCCAAACCATCCGTCCATTTTTGTTTGGGACGTGTGGACCTCACACATGATATGTGTCTTATATACACCGTCCGTCCATCTGGACATGTGGGGCCATTGATGTATGTGTTTTAGCTCCACTGTCTAGATAAGACGGTGGGTCCACCATGACATGTGTTTTATCTGACGGTGGGACTCCACCGTGATATATGTGTTTCATCAACGCCGTCCATCTATTTTATAATCCATGCCATGCATCTGTTTTATATGAAAGCTGTCCATCGGTTCTACATCCACACCGTCCATCCATGCCGTTGAACGCCCATCAGGGGGACCTCACTACAAAAATCAGTGAAAGATTGAATGTTCACTATTAAAACTATTTAGGGATCATAGAAGTTCTGGATCAATATAATATTTGTGTTTCCTATTGATTCAGGTCTTTATGACCGTATGAATAGATTGGATGGAAAGTAAATGTTATGGTGGGCCTTGGTAATTTTAAGGGTGGAAATGTAACGACCTTGGAATTTCTGTGCTAATCTTTCCTTAAGTAGTTGTTTTGGGGTAATTAGCGCTTTACTCGATTGCTTGTGAAATCCGCATCAATCACTTTAAATTGTATCTGCATGCTCTAAACGTGTAGATTAGTGAGCGCTACGTTACTCTGAAATCTGGGATCCATCGCTAAATCCAGTTGTTCTGGGGAATTTTTGGAAGATCTGGATTGGACCTGGACCGCGCGTCGAAAGTCCGATGGCGATGATCTTAGGCTGTTGTGGTCACTGAGTTGGGCTTGATCTTCACCTCGAAAAGCAAGTCGATCTGATGTTCTGGGTCGATTTTCTAGAGCTCGGAGTGAAGAGTGTGAGAACGGTTGGAATTTATTAAGCTTTTATTGAAATCTGAGTCATGTCGCTTGCGCGACGATTTTAAGCATTCTGACCGTTGGATTCTGACCCAATTTCACCCTCTGATTAGGATAGTTGGCCCAGGCATATCCTAGTGCTTGTGGACCTGATCGAGATTCCATGACCGTTGAATTGAGTGTGGTCCGCCACGGCTGATCTGAAGAGCCGGTCGGTATGAAAACTCAGCTTGACCTAGATCCATGGTCAATGAGCTTAAGTCTGACCTTTCGTGGTTATAGGCCCACCAGAAGTGCTTCGTTGGATCGAGAAAGGCTTACTTTGGTTATAACCTAAGTATACCTTGACCCTGGGGTTATTTTCGTCAAATAAAGGCCTATTTATAGTCCTTAAACCCTAGCTCTCTTTTCCATACGATTTTCTCTAACCCTAGCTTGGAAAGAGAGTGGAAAAGAGAGAGAAAGTGAGAGAGGTAAGTTGGTGAATCGTCTTGGTTTCTTCCTTGTTCTTCTTCATCTTTGAACCTTCGCTTTGAATCGTTCTCCCAACGATTCTGAGTTCTTTTGGGGTAAGTTAACCTAACCCTAACCTGTGTTAGAGCTTAGAATAAACTTGGTGTTGTTGTATCTCATTTCCATCTTTATTTTAGGGTATTCTAGCGCCGTTGACGAAGACAACTCGTCTAAATCAGCTCGGCGGTTCTTTCTTCGCTTAAGGTGAGGACTTTAAGTGTATAGGTTATGGTTTTCAAGGCTTTCAATCCCAGTTAGTGATTTATTCTTGTTATGGATGAGATTTCACATGTCAAATGTTATGTTTACATTGCTTTCCTGATATGCATGTGCTATATTGAGATTTGTGTATTCTATGTGTATTTATAAAGTACCGTATACGTATAAAATACGCACTTGTGTTTGCCATGATTATTTGTCATGTATGTATGCTAGATGCATGTATGACAACTCCTTGGTAACAGGAATTGTCTAAGTGCATGTATTCCAACATACGTCATGTATGTTGTTCCATGTATGCTAAGTGTTTGTAGAAATGCATGAATGACCTAAGTGTAACTGATTACACTAGTAGTGGGCGTTGAGAAGTGATTCTCAACACTCCTGTTGATGTGCATGATTTCCTTTATGCAGTTACATTCCAAGTTATTTAAATTCAAGCATCTCCTATGCTTACATTTATGTTAAGTTGATATTTTTCAGATGCGTATGTACCATGATTTGAGTCGTTGTTCCATTACTGTTTTACATTCCATATGAATATCTATAGTAGTGTAAAGTGTTTGGGACTATGCCTTAGTCCAGGAAATCGGTAATTGACCCTATATACGTGGTTGAGATTGCTTTCGCCATGTAGGACGTATTAGACGAACCCGAGTCGTATTAGAGTTGTCGGCAGTGGTTTGGCTACGCGGAGTGTTTGCGCACTCTATGTCGTTCAATTCAACGTGCGCTCGTGCTAGTCGAGTTCGTCAAGTAACCCGATTGTCTGTTGTATGTTAACCATGTATGGACGCTACTGCTTGAATCTAGGGTACCGAACTTACCAGTGAAATCCTAATAACCATGGTACCTGATCCGCTAAGACTCATGAGCCGGACATGGTGGTATGGGACACCGTGGTCGAGCTGTTGGCCTACGCTGGGGTGACGAGCCTCCCCGTAGTGACCAGTGAGCAACTAAACTCGTAAGCCGATTATGGTGGTATGGGACACTATATTCGTGCTGTCGGCCTACATTGATTGGTGACGAGCCCTTTGTAGTGACCTCGAGCATACCTGGATACCGCAAGGAGGTGACGAGCCGATCTGTGGTAGTAAGGGCATGAAAGGCGTGCATTGATTGGTGACGAGCCCTTTGCTACGACCTCAACTATATGATCGTATGAGATATCTAGGATTGACGACCCTAGTATGGATCACTGTTTGGATGGTGATATGAGGAAGGTATCTTAGCTTCCCAATCCTGTTGTGTGAAATGGACTAATAACAACTTGGTAATCATATCCATGCATCGCATTTGCATGTGCTTTGTAGATGTGGAGCACTTTGAGGCGATGTCATGCGTAATGTAAGATGAAGACGCTGAGAGTGTACGCGTGAGGGCACGCATCATATTGCATTCATACTTGCATTAACAAGAGTACTTAGGATTTAATTACTTATCCTGCTTTATCATTACTATTTGATTGAACTGATAACATGTTAACCAGTGCCTTTTTGTTCCACTGAGTTGATCACTCACTCCCACGTTTCTGGGGCGGTGTTACACACCCACCAGACTCTGTCTTAGGCCCTGATGTTGCAGATGTGGATGCGACGTCTGAGGCAGAGCGGGAGCTGGATGACGACGAGGCTGCCTTCTCCTATATGCAGTTTTCAGACAGGTTCTAGCGAGCCTCGGTCTGATGCGCGGGATTTCTGGGATATATTTTGGGGACTGAAATGATGTAACTTGATACTTAAATTTTGATACATAACACTTTCACACGATCTGAATTGTATATGTAATTCAGGGATTTACACTTGTACACATTTTACTATAAGTCTTCCGCTTGCTTTATTCACTTATCCCTGAATCATATCTGTGTTTTGGCTTAATCTATTCCATGTTTTATGCACTAATACAGTCAACATACATTCATCATTAAATATGTTGCATAAGTGATGTTTTGGAACTCGGGAGCTGAGTTATGCTCGACCCCCGAATTTCAGGGCGTTACAGGAAATCATTATCTCCACTGTTATTTGTGGTATGGTCCAGATGATCTTTCGATATGATTCATTTTTTGGGAAATGCTCTAAAATAACCTCTTAAAATAGACGAATGTTGTAGATGGTGCGGCCCATGGATGCGGCCCACTTGATGTATATGAGGCCCATTGGTGCGACCATGGATGCATCCCCCTTGATGTATATAAGGCCCATTGGTGCGGCCCATGTGATGTGGCCCACTTGATGTATATGAGGCCCATTGGTGTGGCCCGTGGATGCGGCCCACTTGATGTATATAAGGCCTATTGGTGCGGCCCATGTGATGTGGCCCACTTGATGTATATGAGGTCCATTGGTGCAGCCCGTGGATGCGGGCCACTTGATGTATTGTGGCCCATCTGATGAGGCCCAATGTGATATATTGTGGTCCATCTGATGAGGCCCAATGTGATGTATTTCTGGCCCATTTGGCATGTGTAGGGCCCACCTTAATGTGATGTATTTTTGACCCATTGTGATGACTATTTGGCCCATGTGATGTGGCCCACTTGATGTATATGAGGCCCATGTGATGTGGTCCAATGTGATGTATATGAGGCCCACGAGTGAGGCCTAATGTGATGTATGAGAGGCCCATGAGTGAGGCCCAATGCGATGTATATGGGGCCCTTGTGTGAGGCCCAAAGTAATGTATATGAGGATTAATGTGATGTGTGATGCCACCATGATGTATGTAATGATGTTTATGTGAGGCAATGGGCCCCACTATATGTTTGGCCCCATTAGGGCTACTCTTTGGTAGCAATGTTGGTTGAATGTTCACATTGATGGGCAATGATGGTTAAATGTCTACATTGTGACCTTCCCTTAGGCCCTTTGTTAGGCCAATTATTGATACCGATTGTGAGTGCGTGATAGTTATCATCATGACACATGCTCATACTTATCATCTGCATGCTTGATATGAGATGTGGTTGACCATTACATATGCCAGTGGGCAGGTTATTATGAGGCTCCCTGATAGGCGGAGTTGTCCCACATGAGTGCACGGTACGAGTAGGTTTGATGCATGACTAGATGGTATGACCCATGCATCTCGCATTTTGTGATATGACTACCGTACGCTCTATCGACATCAGGGCTGTAGCCTCCACAGGCATATCGTGATGGTCAGATGGGACATCAAAAATCTTTTTCTACATGGGGTGCTATATATCCCTAGGTAAAAGTCCCTAAACCCTCTAGGTACTTGAGGTCACTCTAATGTCTAAACCAAGTGGATGCTTTGAGCGCAGAGTATTGAATACCAGGAGGCCATGCTTTTTACTGTGTTGTGGTCGGTTGGAAAGGGGTGCGACCTTACCCACCTGAGAGGAAGGGGCAAAGCTAGGCTGAGTTTGACCAGCTTGAAGAATGAGTCCGCTATTGATGTGCTGGGTAGGTATTGGCAGACTACTGGCAAGGCAGATAGTGAGGTCTCTTCCACTCACCTTGTTGTGCATGATGTGGCGGCAATCTGCTTTGTTGTGTAATAGACCTCGGTGATGATCCTAGAGATGTATGGTACTCGTATGTGGACTTATTGAGCAGGAGTTGTATGCTCAGCATTTTACTAATTCATTTATTCATTCACTATCCACTCGGGCTGGTGGTTCACAATCAAGTCATCGTGTGTACCTTTGTAGTGGCCAAGATTTTAGCTGGGGCGTGCGACCAACCTGAGATAAGGAGTTTACCACATTGAGCTTAACTATCTAAATTTAGGTATGAGAATGGTTTGGATAGAAGTCCCTTATGATGGAACCCATAGCCTGCGATACTAGGTGCTATCATCTCGACTTCACACTCCAGCTTGGTCATTTCATTCACACCATATATTGCATTATATCCGTGGCATATGGCATTTTAGGTTGTTATGTTTTTACATTTATATGGCCTAGATGCGGCTGACGGTATCCGTGGACTCGTCAGGAATTACATATTGCATTGCATCCTTAGTTTATGATATTTGGCTTACTATGTCTCTACATTGCATAGCTGATCTACATTGCTTCCTTGGTATATGAATTGGCTTATTTTGTATCGCATAGCTTGGATAAGGCTGATGACATTTATGGACTTACCAGCATGTTTCCAGATGCTCTGATATTGTATAACTTATGGATTTTTCAGTATTTCTGCTTATTATGATATTGCATACTTGACACTTACCTTGCACACACACTTACACCACCCTCTATGCTTTCTATAAGCTTATACACGATAGATGCATGCAGGTGGTGTTAGGTCACAACAGCATTGAGTTTAGAGCATGTAGCTGTCTTCTGGAGCTTTGATTTTTGATATATGTATTTCCCTTTCGGCACTGTATTCAATTGTTTATATTAGTGGATATGTGATGATGATGTTGCCTTTGTAATTTAGGTAAACTTTTGATTATGCTTCTTTCAATATAAATGTACATTGGAGAATCCTCCTTATAGGATCCCAGGATCAGAATCTGGCGTATGGTCGCTGGAAGCCGAGAATTGGGTACTATGGAGGCTGTCGGCACTGGATTCGGCGATCGGGAATTTTGTGATAGAGTTTTCGAGTTTGGGGTGTGACAGAGTTGGTATCAGAGTATAACTTGGGAATACTTGAGGATAACATCACATATCTGCTGATAGCTACCCTACACTCTATGATTATTGAGAACTTAGAATGGTTAAATCCTCGAGTTTGATTAACTTAGAAACTTTCTGACATAGCTCCCTATCGTTAAGATTATAAGGTTGCATAGTATTCCAGTTTCGATCATTTCTGACTAGGATCCGAGGATCAGTGGGGTCATCATAGTGCTAATGAGACATCTTGGGAGCAAGAGGTTGAGATTCGTGGGCGTTGTCACCATCTCTTAGGTGTTTTGTGTTCTGATTATATCTATAGTGATAGGATTTTTCCTGCCTTGGTGAGCTCTGTATTGTTTGTGTTGTGGTTTAAATTTTGAGGACGGAATTTTTATTAGGAGGGGAGAGCTGTAAGGCCCGTATCCTAGTCTGTATCGTTCCTTTGACATCTGCGATCCTCCTCATCAAATTTCGGTAACCTACTATCTGTAGACAGTGTTTGCACGTGACCTTAAGTCGCATCTTGTAATTTTGAGTCGGCTCGACCTGAGACTTGTACCATTGCGACAGCGCCATCGCCGCGTCTTGTGCACCGATGCAATACCCAGGCCAGGAGATGTGGGCCCGTGTTTATCTCAAAGAAACGCCGTGCATTTATAATCCCGAGAGAATCTTTACAACCCATCACATCAATTAATCAAGTATACAATCCATCACAGCCGTACCTCACATATCACCTCTCTTACACAACCCATACCCCTCTTACACAAGCTATCCTAAAGTCAACTCTTAAATCACTCCATCCATCACTCACACCCATCACTTCTCTCCTATAACCACTCTCTCTCTCTCTCTCTCTCTTTCTCTCTCTCTCCCTCTCTCTCTCTTTCTCCACTCACTTTTCCAAGCAACCAAAGAGGTTGGCCGTCCAAGCAATTCTAAGCTCTAAGAGAGTCAAATGTGGCCCACCTCCTACACCTCTCATCTCCCATCTCAACCCTCCAACCTTCATTAACCTCCATTAAAGAGAGAGACAAGGAGTTTGACATTCTATCGGACTAAGAAGATCCAATGGTGGGTGTTCGTAGCTTTAGATCGTGATTTTGATTTAGGGCCTACTTATGATGGGACCCACTTTGATGTATGTGTTGTGATCTAAGAGGGGCCCATAGTGGTGGGGTCCCTCCACTACGCTGATCTCTCTCTCTCTCTCTCTCTCTCCTTCTTCTTCTTCTTCTTCTTCTTATGATTGATGATAATATGTGTGTGGCCCACCTTGATACACCCCACCATGATGTATCTATTCCATATCCATGCCGGCCACCCATGGGGCCCACGTCGTTGACGCCCAGCAAGTGGCTAGACGGTCTCGCAATGCTGGTACCATCTAGCAGCCCTAGATGAAGGGATAATACAAATATTAGCTCATTCAGAGCTGAGGTGGGCCACACGTTTGGACCCACCTATGATGCATGTGTTTCATCCATCTCTGCACCGTCTAGCAGCTGCTGGATGGTGGGTCTCCACCATGGTGCATGCGTTTTACCAACGCCATCCAACTGTTTGATCCAAACCGTCTAGCGGTCTGGATGTGGGCTTTATCCACCGTGATTTATGTATTTGGGGCCCACCATCCATCCGGACGATGGAGATCCAACAACATACAACTGCTGGAATGACGTCAGCAAGTTCTGTGGGTCTCTTGAATCCAGGTCGTTCATCTGCTGGGACCAGCAGCTGCAGCCGCTGTTGCAGCAATGTCAGCAAGCTTTGTGGCTCCCACTACTGCATCATGTCAGCAAGTGCAGTGGCCCACCATGATGCAGTGTTGTATCCGCACTATCCGTGTAGTGGCCCACCATGATGTAGTGTTGTATCCGCACTATCTGTGTAGTGGCCCACCATGATGTATCTGCCCTAAATCTTCACCGTCCATCTGATCGAACCCCACCTTAATATATGTATTCTGTATCCCAGCCGTCCGTCTGTTCTGGACAGGTAGGACCCACCTTGATATATGTATTTTGTATCCCAGCCGTCCGTCCGTTCTGGACGGGCGGGACCCACCTTGATGCACGTATTCCATCTACACCATCCAGCAAGGATGGTGTGATCCACCTGATATATGGGTTTTACCCTCACTGTCCAAGGGACAGTGGGACCTCCCCTAGCACGTGTGGCCCACTAGACATGGGACCACCATGATTTATGTATTTGATCTACACCGTCCAGACGGTGGGGGCCTCACGTGATGTATGTATAGCACCCACACCGTCCAGCTGTGGGGCTCACTTTGAGGGATGTGTTGTATCCACACCGTTTAATCCATGGACGGTGGGAGAGATTGGATGGTGTACGCTGACACCCAAATATATAGCTACTTTACGATGCCAGCAAGTTCTGTGGGTTCGCATGATGTATGGATTTAATCCACACCGTCTATCTATGGACCCCACCAGCCCTACGGCTGCTGTATTGACGTTAGCAAGTGGAGTGGGTCTGATCATGATATGCAGACTGTCCGTCCATTTTTGTTTAGGACGTGTGGACCCCACACATGATATATGTGTCTTATATACACCGTCCATCCATCTGGACATGTGGGGCCGTTGATGTATGTGTTTCAACTCCATTGTCCAGATGGGATGGTGGGTCCACCATGACACGCGTTTTATCCTCACTGTCCATCTGGACGGTGGGACTCCAGCATGATATATGTGTTTCATCAACGCCGTCCATCTGTTTTATAATCCATGCCGTGCATCTGTTTTATATCCAAGTTGTCCATCTGATCTACATTCACAACGTTGCCATTGAACGCCTATCAGGTGGACCACACTACAAAAATCAGTGGAAGATTGAATGTCCACCATTAAAACTGTTTAGGGATCACAGAAGTTCTGGATCAATATGATATTTGTGTTTCCTCTTGATTCAAATATTTGTGACTGTATGAACAGATTGGATGGAAAATAAATGTTATGGTGGGCCCTGATAATTTTAAGGGTGGAAATCATTATCTCCACTGTTATTTGTGGTATGGTCCAGATGATCTTTCGGTATGATTCATTTTTTGGGAAATGCTCTAAAATAACCTCTTAAAATAGATGAATGGTGTAGATGGTGTAGCTCGTGGATGCGGCCCACTTGATATATATGAGGCCCATTGGTGCGGCCCATGTGATGTGGCCCACTTGATGTATATCAGGCTCATTACTGTGGCCTGTGGATGTGGCCCACTTGATGTATATTAGGCTCATTACTGTGGCCTGTGGATGTGGCCCACTTGATGTATTGTGGCCCATCTGATGAGGCCTAATGTGATGTATTGTGGCCCATCTGATGAGGCCCAATGTGATGTGTTTGTGGTCCATCTGATGAGGCCTAATGTGATGTATTTGTGGCCTATTTGGGATGTGCAGGGCCCACCTTAATGTGATGTATTTATGTCCCATTGTGATTAATATTTGACCCATGTCATGCGGCCCACTTGATGTATATGAGGCCCATGTGATGTGGTCTAATTGATGTATATGAGGCCCATGAGTGAGGCCCGATGTGATGTATGAGAGGCCCATAGTGAGGCCCAATGTGATGTATGTGAGGCCTAAAGCGATGTATATGAGGATCGATGTGATGTGTAATTCCACCATGATGTTTGTAATGATGTTTATGTGAAGCCATGGGCCCTGCTATATGTTTGTTCCTATGAGGGCTACTCCTTGGGAGCAATGTTGGTTAAATGTCCACATTGATGGGCAATGATGGTTAAATGTCCACATTGTGACCTTTCCTTAGGCCCTTTGTTAGGCCGATTATCGATACCGATTGTAGTACGTGATAGTATTGCATCATGACACATGCCCATACACATCATCTGCATGCCTGATATGAGATGCAGTTGACCATTGCATATGCCATTGGGCAGGTTATGAAAGTGCCCTGGTTTGTCAATTAGTGTGAGCGTTGAGTCAGCTTGCTAAAGGAGCCCCTAGGAAGATTGATCAAGCGTCTGCCTCAGCTGGATGTGAGCCCGAACTCGTCACAGGTAAATCTTAGCCTCACATCCCATGTCCCACAACACCAGGTATATAAAGCCCTTGAAACTGAATAGAACACCCTAGGGTTTTTGGTTAGAAAACTTTTTTCAAATTCAGGAAAATCCTTAAGTTTTCTACCTTCGTCGATTTATCGACAAGTGGTTCGATGAAATTGAACCTTGTTGTCAATGTCCTCGAAGCCCACTCGATCTTATTGAAATGAGGACCTAAGATGTCCAACAACTACAAAGATATCTGGACTGAATTATCGATGAGTCGATGGACTCATCGATATCATCAAAATTTGAATCTCGAGACCACCGAGCCGTCTCGATAAAATCGACATCTGATATGTTTGTGTCCAAAATGCTTCTAAGGTAAATCTTATGATTCTTGATATATCGAAGGGCTCCTTGATATCTTCGGAATTCAAATCTCGACGATATCGATAGACGTTCGATAATATCGGATTGGGAGACAAATCTATCCAACAAGTTTTCAGGTTATTTTTTCTAGGATCAAGAGTCACTCGATAAAATCGATATTCAAATATCGATCATATCAAGGCATCGATGTCATCGAAAAAGGACATAAATAGTCCAACAAGCTTATAGGAAAATTCTTTAGAATTATCGATGAATCGACACTGCCCTCGATATTATCGATATTCAAATTCCGATGATATTGAGTGATGCTTAATCATATCATACACCTAAAATATTTCAAAGGCAAGTGCTCTCACATTTTCAAATATTGAGGAATCGAACCTCGTGTCGATGAAATCGGAGTTTAAAATCCAATGACATCGACGCTCGTTCAATTTCCTTGACCAGTTGGCAAAAGGTTTCAAAAGCGTTTGACAGTTGAGATCATGTCATCGAGTGACCAGTCGATGCTATCGAGAGTATACGCTCGATGATATCGACCTTGCTCGATGATATCGAAATCTATAAAAAATGTGACCGTTTTATATCCGTTGGAACCTTTTACCTATTTAATGAGAGCTTGCCCTTGGTTGTTGGTAGAGAAAATAGAAAGTGCTTTTGTGTGTCTAACCCCAGATCATATACGCTAAGCCTTTTCTCTCATGGAAGTTCATCCTCCAATCTACCCTCATCATTGACATTCAATAGAGTGGATTGGGGAATGAACTTCCACATTCAAGGATCCTATAGCTACTACCTTAATGGAAAATCATTAAGCTGGGATACCTTAAATGTATAGATGATTGGAATCGCTCTATCTTCCTTATAAAAAAATATTTAATATAGTAGGATTCCATCATAACCTTGACCCAACCCGTCGCCTTATATTGGTACATCTTATGAGTTGCGGTTCAAGGGAGTTGAAGATTCTTCATCATCAAAGGAGGAGATCTTCATCAACGTGCTGAATGAGGCTCATCTACTTATCTGTAAGTCATTAGAGTCCAGAGGACCCTTATAATCATTCCTTCTGTAGGATTGGGCCTAAGTTGTTTCTCACCCCTTTCAAGTCCTCATAGGAGGCCTCCGACGGGGGTGTATGAGGGGGTGCTTTGTGTTGACCCTTTCTTTGTGGAGAGCACAAACTCTTAGGTCCTTATGTAGGTCCTTGACCTTTGTGGTTTAAAACTCAGGTGCTTTATGTTGACCCTTGCTCATAGGAGCATAAACTAGTGAGGTTCCTTGTGTGGATCCTTAGCATGTGTGGCTTAAAAGTTGGGTGCTGTGTGTTGACCCTTACTCATGGGAGCATAAACTTGTGTTGTGTAGGCACGTTGTGTCAGCCTAAGTGTAGGTTGTACTGGTTAGAGGTGAACCTGATTTAAAACTTCCGGTTTGAGGCGAACCTGTTGTGAAACCTTCGTTAGTGAGATCCAGTACACTCAAAGGTTGAGTGCGTCCGCCGGAAGTGGAGTAGGCAAGTAGTCGAACCACTATAAAAACAACTGTGTTTGAGATTGATATTTTCTTTGATTGCTTGTGTGTTTTCCTTAAATGCTTTTAAATATATTTATCTGAGATCACACCTCACACGCAGTTACATCCATCATAAACTATGATTTACATTTTGTTCATCTTTCAAATAGTGTTATGACTGGATCCTCTATTTGGCTTGGAAGCCATTAGAGTTACTTTGAAGAAATCCTGATATATGCATATTTTTCTTAGGATAAGTTTGATAGGATTTCAAATTAATATAAAATATTAAAAAGTCCTATTCACTCCACTTCGACTAAAGTGGTCATTACTGCTATTTCAATTGGTATCAGAGCCGGTCTCTCTTAAGGGCTTCACCGCTTAGAGAGTGATCTTTACTGAAGTTGGAATCATGTTCAAAAACATATTAGAGGGTTGGAGGAATTGCCTAGTAATCTATATTGCTTCAAAAGTTGGCAACAGTTCAAAATGCTATCTTGATAGTGGATGCTCTAGACACATGACTGGTGACCAAACTCATTTTTGTGAGTATTTAGATTTTGATGGTGGATCAGTGACATTTGGAGATGGTAGTTCCGACAGAATCATTGGATAAGGAACGATAGCTGTACCAGGTCTTCCAAAAATTAAAAATGTTCTCTGTGTAGAATGTCTAAAACACAATCTCCTTAGTATCTTCCAAATCTGTGACAAAGAGCATTTGGTCACCTTCTCAAAGGATGTGTGTAGGATCTTAGATCATACAGGTAAATCTATCATAAAATGTTTATGAACTAGTGATAGCTGCTACGTTATTGAAAGTAGGAATGAGAGTGTATTATCCACAAAATGTAATATGGCCGTAAAAAGCGAATCCAAATTATGTCACCAAAGGTTGGGACATGTTCACTATCGAAATTTAGCCAAGCTAAGTTCAAAAAATTTGGTTAGAGGACTTTCCAAGATTAGAAAGGAAGAAAAAGTTGTATGTGGTGATGGTCTTAAAGGAAAACAGATAAAAGTTGGTCACAAAAAGACAACCACTATAGCAACGACAAAACCTTTGGATCTGTTACATATGGACCTAGTTGGTCCAATGGTAAGAAAAGATACTTCCTGTAGTAGATGATTACACCAGATTTACTTGGGTCGCATTTCTTCGGGAGAAAACGGACGCCTTTAATGAATTTTTAATTTTGGCAAAGCGACTTCAAAATGAAAAAGGGTATTGCATAAATCGCATTAGGAGTGATCATGGTGGTAAATTTGAAAATGAGCGATTTGAAAGGCACTGTGATGAGAAAGGAATCTGTTATGAATTCTCAGCCCCAAAAACCACACTATAAAATGGAGTTGTTGAAAGGAAAAATCGTGTACTATAGGAAAAGCGGTCAATTATGTTAAATGGAAAAGTATGGTAAAGAGTTTTTAGGCTGAAGCTGTCAACACTGCCTGCTACATCATCAATAGAGTCTATCTTAGAGCAGGATTGAACAAAACTCCATACAAACTATGGTATGGAAAACAACCTAGTGTGAAATACTTTCATATTTTTGGAAGTAAATGTTATATCTTTAGAGACAGAGATCACCTAGGGAAATTTGAGTCTAAAAGTGATGATAGTATCTTTCTGGGGTATGCCTTGAATAGTCGTGCCTATGGAGTATACAATCTAAGGACCCTCACTATTCAAGAATCAGTCAATATGGTGATCGATGACCAGTCCCATGAAGAAGCCAGCCCCTTGAATGAATTAGAAGATGATGTAGATTCACGCATTCTAGATAAATCAGATAACAAATCTCCATCATTTAATGAACCACAACCGTCATCCAACATACCCATTATTAAGGATCACCCTTGAGAGAAAATCATTGGAGATCCTAATGATAGTGTAAGAACTTGACGGCAGATAGAAAATATCTATAGTCATTTCTGCTTTACCTCAAAGATGGAACCCAAGAATAATGTGGAAGCTCTTCAAGATGAACACTGGATAAATACTATGTAAGAAGAATTTCAACAATTCCAGAGAAATGAGGTATGGCAATTGGTTTCCAGGCCACTCAATACAAATGTCATTGGAACCAAATGGGTCTTCAAGAATAAATCTAGTGAATCTGGCAATGTGATCAGGAATAAAGCAAGGCTAGTAGCTCAAGAGTATTTATAGATAGAAGGCATTGATTTTGATGAAACATTTGCTCCAATAGCTCGTCTTAAGTCTATCAGAATACTCATGTCTGTTGCATGTGCATTGAAATTTAAACTATTTCAAATGTATGTAAAAAGTGCATTTCTTAATAGGGATCTTGATGAAGAAGTTTATGTAGAACAACGAAGGGATTTTCAGATCTTAAGTATCCTCATCATGTTTATCGTTTGAACAAAGCACTTTATGGTCTCAAACAAGCATTACGTGCTTGGTATGAACAATTGACAAAATTTCTTTTGGACCATAAATTTTGCAGGGGAAGTGTAGATAAAACACTATTCACTCAAAAGACAAAGGATTCATTGCTCATTGCTCTAATCTATGTGGATGATATAGTCTTTGGTTCAACATGTGAAGATACTGCATATAAATTCGCTGATCTCATGAAATTAGAATTTGAAATGAGCATGGTCGGTGAATTGAACTTCTTTTTAGGCTTACAAGTGAAGTAGTTAAATGATGGATATGCAAACGACTTGGTGAAAAGATTTGGGCTCGAATCTGGTCGTACTTATCATACTCCTATGAACACTACACTTAAACTTTCCAAAGATGTTAATGGCAAAAGTGTGGATCAACATCTCTATCGGAGTATGATAGGAAGCCTACTGTATCTCACAGCTAGTCGTCCAGACATATCTTTTAGTGTGGGAGTGTGTGCTCGGTATCAGGAAGATCCTAAGGAATCCCTCCTAACAGTTGTTAAGAGGATCATCAAATACATAGCAGGAACTGCCTCTTTCAGTTTATGGTATCCATTTAAAACATCCACCACCATTGCTGGATATTTTGACGTAGATTTGCCTGAAAATTTGGATGATCGAAAATTGACAAGTGTACCGCAGGTAGTTGCTGTGTCTAACCCTAAATCATATATCCCCCTAACCTTTTCTCTCATAGAAGTTCATCCTCCAATCCACCCTCATCATTGACATTCAATAAAGTAGATTGGGGAATCAACGTCCGCATTCAAGGATCCTATGGCTACTACCTTAATGGAAAATCATTAAGCTGGGATGCCTTGAATGCATAGATGATTGGAATCGCTCTATCTCCCTTATAGGAAAATATTTAATAGAGTCGGATTCCATCATAACCTTGACCTAACCCGTCACCTTATATTGGTACATCTTCTGAGTTTCAGTTCAAGGGAGCTGAAGATTCTTTGTCATCAAAGAAGGAGATCTTCATCAACGTGCTGAATGGGGCTCATCTACTTATCTGTAAGTCATTAGAGTCCAGAGGACCCTTGTGATCATTCCTTCTGTAGGATTGGGTCTAAGTTGTTTCTCACCCCTTTTAAGTCCTCATAGGAGGCCTCCGACGGGAGTATACGTGGGGTTGCTTTATGTTGACCCTTGCTCTGTGGAGAGCATAAACTTTTAGGTCCTTGTGTAGGTCCTTGACCTGTGTGGTCTAAAACTAGGGTGCTTTATGTTGACCCTTGCTCATAGGAGTATAAACTAGTGAGGTTCCTTGTGTGGATCCTTAGCTTGTGTGGCCTAAAAGTTAGGTGCTGTGTGTTGACCCTTGCTCATCGGAGCATAAACTTGTGTCGTGTAGGAATGTTGTGTCAGCTTGAGTGTAGGTTGTACTGGTTAGATGTGAACCTAATTTAAAACCTCCAGTTTGAGGTGACCCTGCTGTGAAACCACTGTTAGTGAGATCTAATACACTCAAAGGTTGAGTGTGTTCGTTGGAAGTGTAGTAGACAAGTAGTTGAACCACTATAAAAAACAACTGTGTTTGAGATTGATATTTTTTTTGATTGCTTATGTGATTTTCCTAAATGCTTTTGAATTATTTATCTGAGATCACACCTCACACACAGTTACATTCGCCATAAACTATGATTTGCATTTTGTTCATCTTTCAAATAGTGTTATGACTGGATCCTCTATTTGGCTTGGAAGCCATTAGAGTTACTTTAAAGAAATCCTGATATATGCATATTTTCTCAGGATAAGTTTGATAGGATTTTAAATTAACATAAAATACTAAAAAGTACTATTCACCCCCCTCTAGGACATATTGGCATATTCCCACTTCAACTAAAGTGGTCATTACCGCAATTTCAGGTTGTTATGGGGCTCCCTGATAGGCAGCGTTGTCACACATGAGTGCGCGGTACGCGTATGTTTGAAGCATGACTGGATGATATGACTCATGCATCTCGCATTTTATGATATGACCATCGTATGCCCTAGCGACATTAGGGTCGTAGCCGCCATAGGCACATCATGGATGGCCAGATGGGATACCGAAAATCTTTTTTTACATGGGATGCCATAGATATCCCTAGGTAAAAGTCCTTAAACCCTCTAGGTACCAGAGGTTACTCCAATGTCTAGACTGAGTGGATGCTTTGAGCGTAGAGTACCGAATACTAGGAGGCTGCGCTTCCCACTTTGTCGTGGTCGGTTGGAAGGGGGTACGGCCTTACCCGCCTAAGAGGAGGGGACAAAGCTAGGCTAAGTTTGACCATCTCAAGGAATGCGTCCGCTATCAACGTGCCGGGTAGGTATTGGCAGACTATTGGCATGGCGAATAGTGAGGTCTCTTCCACTCACCTTGTTGCACGCGATATGGCGGCAATCTGGTTTGTAGTGTACTTGACCCCGGTGATGATCCCAAAGATGTACGGTATTGATATGTGGACTTATTAAGCAGGAGTTGTATACTCAGTATTTTACTCATTCATTCACCATCCACTCAGGCTGGTGGTGCGCAATCAAGTCATCATGTGTACCTTCACATTGGCTAGGATTTCGGTTGGGGCGCGCGACCAACCTGAGATTAGGATTTTACCACATTGAGCCTGGCTATCCAAATTTACGTATGGGATTGGTTTGGATAGAAGTCCCTTCTGATGGACCCCATAGCCTACGATACTACGTGCTATCATCCCGATTTCATACTCCAGTTTGGTCATTTTATTTGCACCACATATTGCATTATATCCGTGGCATATGACATTTTGGGTTACTATGTTTCTACATTTATATGGCCTAGATGTGGTTGACGGTATCCGTGGACTCGTTAGGAATTGTATATTGCATTGCATCCTCAGTATATGATATTTTGCTTACTATGTCTTCGGATTACATAGCCGATCTACATTGCTTCCTTAGTATATGAATTGGCTTATTATGTTTTCGTATCGCATAACCTAGATAAGGCTGATGGCATTTATAGACTTACCAGCATGTTTCTGCATGCTCTGATATTGTATAACTTATAGATTTGCCAGTATTTCTACTTACTCTGATATTGTATACTTGACACTTACCTTGTGCACACACTTACACCACCCTCTAAGCTTTTTATAAGCTTATGCATGATAGAAGCGTGTAGGTGGTGTTAGGTCACAGCAACATTGAGTTTGGAGCATTCAACTGTCTTCTGGAGCTTTAATTTTCGATATATGTATTTACCTTTCAGCACTGTATTCAATTATTTATATTAGTGGATATGTGATGATGATGTTGCCTTTGTGATTTGGGTAAACTCGTGGTTATGCTTCTTTCGATATAAATGTATGCTAGAGAATCCTCCTTGTAGGATCCCAGTATCAGAAGCTGGTGTATGGGCACTGGAAGCCGAGAATGGGGTACTACGGAGGCTGTTGGCACCGGATTAGGCCATTGAAAATTCTGTGAGCCCGATTTCTGAGTTTGGGGCATGACACCCTCTCTTTCCCTTTTCGTTTCTTCCCTGGCATGTTCAATAGGACGGAGATTGACTACAACCCAGTCTCAACATGACTGAGTTGACACAGTGAGTCAACGACTCAGCTCATGTCGAGCTAGAGTGGTAGACTAGCAACACTCTCTCTTCCATTTCTCCTCCATCTCTCTCTCTCGCTACTGATTTTCTTCTTCATCTTCTCTTTCATTTCTTTTCTTTCTTCTCCACCTTCCTCATTTCATCTACTAAAGGTCCAGCAACGGCCTGGACCGAGTTGACTCAGACGTAACTCGGCAGCCAGCGCATGGCCCTGTCGGACCCATTACAATGAATCCTCTTCTCTCTCATTCCTCCTTCTCTATCTCTCTTTTTTGGAATGGTTAGAGCGAGTCTGGACTCAGCCAAACACGACACGGCAGTGGCCCTCATGCTGGTCCACCCCATGACTCGGACGAGTCAGGTCGTGTTGGTGTGGTGCAACAGCTGCACCTTCATCTTCCTCTTTCATCTACTTCTCTCTCTCTCTCTCTCTTTCCATATGCTGGAGTTCCTGCAAGGTCGAGACTCGACCCCGACTTGTGGCTCGGACAGGTCAGCATGGTGCAGCACCCATGACGAGCAGCAACTGCCTGCTTCTCCCTCAAACTCTCTCTCTCTCTCTCTTCCCATTCTCTTTGTCACCTTTCATTTTTGTTTCTTTCTTCTTCCTCTCTCCTCTTCCATTCCTTTCCTCCTTACTGCACCCAAAACACAGTCAACAGCAGATCAACAATCGAGGATTGCTGAGGAAGACGACCAACTCCAATGGTGGATCTCGAATGAGAGTCTATCTTCTCACAACGAAGCCACTGGACAGTTATAATTGTCTCATAATGCTTCTAGATCATAGATTTCGAAGCTCCAATGACAATAATCCAGTGGGTTTGAGCTTGGAAGCTCTTGACTCGATTTTCTCGGGCGGCTGCAATAATGAGGAGGAAGGGTGCTTTTGCTGAATCTCCTCCTTTTAAAGCCTTACCCTAATTCCTCCAGGCCATTAGATGAAGGATAAATGACCTGGATTAGGTTTAGGGCTTGAAAGTGCCCTGGTTTGTCAATTAGCGTGAATGTTGAGTCGACTAGACAGATAAGCTCCATAGGAAGATCAATCAACCGTCTATCACAACTGGATGTGAGCCCGAACTCGCCACAGGTAAATCTAAGCCTCACATCCCATGTCCCAAAACGCCAGGTTAATAAAACCCATAAAACAAATTAGAACATCATAGGGTTTTGAGTTAGAAAACATTTTTAAAATTCAGAAAATCTCTAAGTTTTCTAGCTCTGTCGATTTTATCAATATACTGATCGATATTATCGACATGCGCTATTGATGTCCTCCATAACTAAACGATATTATCGAAATGAGGACAAAATATGTCCAGCAACCACATACTCATCTGGATGGAAATATCGATGTATCGATATCATCGATATTCGAATCTCGAGTCTATCGAAGTTGACTCGATAAAATCGACAGCAGTGCATATGAGTCCCTATTTTTTCTAAGAAAATTTATAAGATCATTGATATATTGAAGTACTCCTCGATATCATTGGAATTCAAATCATGATGATATCGGAAGGCCTTCGATGATATCGATCTTGGACTCACAGATATCTAGCAAATATTTCAGGATAATTTATCTTTGATCGAGGGTCACTCGATAGAATCGATATTTAAATATCATGATATCGAGGCCGAGTCGATTACATCGAGAATGGACATAAACTATCTAGCAAGCTTGATTGGAAAATCCTTCGGATTTATCAATGCATCGACCTAACTACCGATATCATCGACATTCAAATTTCGATGATATCGAGTGTACCTTGATCATATCTGTTGACCTGAAATATTTCAAAGTAAGTCTCTCTCATTTTCAAATGCTGAGGAATCGAACCTTGTATCGATACTATCAGTGTTCAAAATCCAATGACATCGATACCTGTCTCGATTTCCTCGACCAGCTGGCAAAAGGTTTCAAAAGTGTATGACATTGAGTTCGTCTTATTGAGTGGCCAGTCGATGCAGTCGAGAGTATACGCTTGATGATATTGACCCTACTTGATGATAACGTACTCTGTCATAAATGTGACCATTTTATATCCGTTGGAACTTTTTGCCAATATATAGAGAGCTTGTCTTTAATTGCTGACAGATAAAGAAGAGAGTGCTTTTGAGTGTTTTACCTTAGATCATTTACCCAAAGCCCTTTCTCTCAAGGGAGTTCATCCTCCAATCCACCCTCATCATTGATATTCAATAGAGTGGATTGGGGAATGAACTTCTGCATTTAAGGATCCTCCAGCTACCACCTTAATAGCAAATCATTAAGCTGGGATGCCTTGAATGCATAGATGATTGGAATTGCTCTATCTTCCTTATAGGAAAACATTTAGAAGAGTAGGATTCCATCATAGCCTTGACCTAACCCGTCGCCATTGGTACATCTTCTGAGTTGCGGTTCAAGGAAGCAGAAGACTCTTTATCAACAAAGGAGGAGATCTTCGACAACGAGCTAAAAGGGACTCATCTGCTTATTTGTAAGTAATTAGAGTGCATAGGACCCTTGTGATCATTCCTTTGTAGGATTGGGTCTAAGGTGTTTCTCACCTCTTGCAAGTCATTTAGGAGGCCTCCGACGGGAGTGTACGTGGTGGTTGCTATGTGTTGACCCTTGCTCTGTTGGGAGCATAAAATTTCAGTTAAAGGTGAACTTGTTTAAAACCTTAGGTTTGAGGTGAACGTGTGAAACCTCTATTAGAGTCTTGTAGAAGATCCTTGGCCAGTGTGCCTAAAAGTGGGTGCGTTGTGTTGACCCTTGCTTGTGAGCGTATAAACAGTTAGCCTAGGTGTAGGTTGTAAAGGTTGAAGGTGAACCTGATTTAAAACCTTATGTTTGGGGTGAACTGTGGGAAACCTCCTTAGTGAAATTCGGTACACTCAAGGGTTGAGTGCAGTTACTGGGAGTGGAGTAGACAAGTAGTCAAACCACTATAAAAATGGCTGTGTTTGAGATTACTATTGTCTTTCATTTGTTTATGTGATTTCCTTAATTACTGTCATATCTTATTATCTGAGATCACAACTCCCACACACTCACAGTCAAATCCATCATAGACTAGTTTACATATTGTTCATCTCTCAAATAGTTTATGATTGGATCCTCTACCGGGGTTAGAAGCCAGTAGAATTATTCTTGAGTAATCCTAATATATGCTTGTTGTTAGGATTAGTGTGATAGAATTTTAAATTATCATAAAATTATTAAAAAGTCCTATTCACCCCCCTCTAGGACATATTGGCATATTCCTACTTCAACTAAAGCGGTCTTTACCGTAATTTCAAGGCTTCCTACTCGCCCTCTCTCTCAATAACCAGCTTGTATCTTTCGTACAGCTGGCGATTCGTATTTTGTGGTTTGAATGACTATGATAACATCACATGGATGGCTGAGATTGAGGGATTCCATCTCACTCGGATTGCTATCCTGACAAACAGAAAGAGAAACGGAAGTTTTCCGTTTTCAAAAAGAACCTACCGACACAATCATTTTGTGACCAAGTTTGTGCCCATGCATGTGCTTTTCATTGAGTGAACCAGACCAGGTTTTGGTCAAGCGTGGATTCTCCATCAGATGGGCAGTTTGGATCTTCCAACTGGGACGGGAAGGTGGGCCACATCTCCATCTAACAAGCCATTTCAAATGGCTAAAGGCGGTAGTGAGAAAGTAGGGAGATAACTTTCCATTTTGAGACTCTGTCGGGTCAAACTATGTTTGACCCGACTCCACTTCTAGTGCACGGCGGGTGCACACAACCTTAGTGCACGCACACCACTGATGTGGGGTCCACCACGAAGTTGGACAAAATCCACTCCGTCCATGATGCTCAAGGGCTTAATCGGGCCAACAGAAGATGTGGTAGATCAAATGCTTAGGTGGGCCATACTAATCGAATTACTGTCTTTAGGTGCCGAATACATTGATCTGACTGTCGAATTGATTCCATTCTGACCATCAATGGTCAGAAGGTCTTAATGGTTCATTTTCATATTCAAGACTCGTAACTATCCAAATAATAACATTAATTTTAATTAAATTTTATTTTATTATTATTACATGGATATATATTTTGTCATGTTGTGGGCCCACCCTGTAGGTTATCAGGACTACCCATCTCATGATTTTATATTATTACATATTTAACTATTATTACTATTATTATTGCCTATACATTGTTATTTACTTATCTTTTTTATTTATTTATTCATTATCATTATTATTATGCCCATATGTAAGATGTGAGACTATTCGTTGTTCGTCATTTAGCTACATACCTTAATATTTGCGAAAATGATGCGATTTTTGCTAAGTTACTAATGATACATCTGAGGTCCCTCACATCAATATAAACATGCTAATGTTTATAATTTTGCTTTGTACAATGCCTGTACAAAATTTTGCTATGTATGTTGATTCAAAGATATTCTATTCTATACATGAGAATTTGGAAGTGCAGTAAAATGAAAATTATTCATCCTTGATATATCTGTTGATTAGTCATTCTCGATTAATCGATAAAGGGTCGATATCATCGATACCTCCTTGGAATGTGAAAAGTCTTATGATCGAGAATGATATCGAAGACAACTTCGATAACATCGTGTGGGGTATCTCGATATCATCGAAACTTTGGTCGATGATATCGAAGATTACTGCCCGATAAAAGGCGAATGAGCGGAAAAAATTACTTGCGACTGTTCCTATTCTTTTCCCTGCTCATTTTTCTTGGTCCACCTGCGCGAAGCCTCATCAGGAAGACCTCAAATGCTGTCTGTTGTGTACCAAATGAGTGAGGAAAAAGGGAAGTCTTCGGCCATTGAAGAATCATCTCGGCCCAGTAGAAAGAAGATCGTGGCTTCAAAAGGAAAGGGTAGGACGCAGTCTTAACATAAAGAAACTCCGGCTGCAGCACCAGCATCATAAAAAACTGTTGTAAATCCTCCTCCACACATTCTTAAAAAATATTCTGGGAGGCATCTGGTGTGTGAGCATAGGGTTGACAGGAACCGTATAAAACCTTATAGCATAGAAGCTCTGTTATAGGCAATCGAGTAGCTTCCTCTTCTTGATTTTGGGGGAGCATCCCACAATGAGCGGACTAATCAGTTCTTTGCATATTGTCACTCTCCAACACTAGAACCACCATCGTTTACTATCACAGTTGGAGATGATAGTGTTGAGATTACTGTAAAATCCATTGCCTGCATTCTCAACTTAACCTTGTCCCTAGTCGGATTGTCTGACCTTGATCTCGAAAATCCTATCACTCGGTCTTCAATTACTAAATTCTTGTGTCAAGGTCGAGATATCCCATGGTATCAGGGAAATGCCCTAAAAGCAAAATATTTGCACGCTCGATACCGCATCTTGCATAAGATATTTTGTTCAAATGCTTATCCTCGTGGACCAAATCGCTCAGATCTTACCGGATTCATGACCAAGATCATATACTGTGTCACCACTGGGGTCAAACTTTGTCTGCCTACCTTGATACTCCACTAAATGGCAAGCGTCATTCATCAGTCCAGAGTAGTATACTCACCATTTCCTCACATCATCCATGAAATCTATGATAAAATTGGTGTCCCTCAAACAAGTGATCCCGTACAACCTCTTTAGCACTTTCACAAGGTCAATATACGAAAATCAGACCTTAAGTTTCACGAGTATAAGGATGAGGATTCTGAGGAGGTTATTCATGAAGATGAAGAAATGGGGGAAGGCACTACTCCAATTGGTGTAGATCAGGTAAAGCCACAGTATGCTCCTGAACCAAGTGGTTCGGCTCCAACTCAGCATGTCAAGTTCCACCAAGATAAAGTTGGTGCGATGCAGCATGGTTTAGCTCGGATAGAAGACAAGTTAGGGGGACATGATGCGAGATTTTTCGCACTTGAAAAGCTGATGTCTAGCGTCCAACAGTTAGTTCAGTAATTGATCGACTTGTTTACCTGTCGCAGAGATGATGCAACACCATCATCATCAGCCCCGTAGAATCAATGGTCTTCATGCCATCTCAACACTCTGATTTTCAGCGCAACGTTGGGCATGGATATCTTTTTGGATTGCCCTACATTTTTACGTGTGTATGAGATGGCTATTCAACTGACAAATCTAATAGTTTTTTTTTTATTGTTACCATGATGGGGACTTGTTCTCTTTTTAATTTTATCGTTATACTACTGCCAACCTTGGGCGCATTATATTTTTTTTTGATATTGTGGGCCATGGCTAATTATAATT
The DNA here is from genome assembly GCF_029962835.1 of Magnolia sinica. Classification (NCBI taxonomy): domain Eukaryota; kingdom Viridiplantae; phylum Streptophyta; class Magnoliopsida; order Magnoliales; family Magnoliaceae; genus Magnolia; species Magnolia sinica. The sequence continues at coordinate 62,531,222 of NC_080590.1, read as the reverse complement.
CTCACATCTTGATTGCCCTATTTTATCTCATGATCTTTGCAAATGGCATGTGATGCATTTGATGTTGTGTTTATCTCACTACCTTACTTGGTGTGCTCTGCATACATTGGATCCAAATATGAGATCTCTAAATTCACTGTTTTCATCATTATGCATCTATCTTCTCTACATGTATGATTTCTGAATGATGGTTCTCTCACATGTCTTTAACTTTAGGCAATATCTATTAACATGCTATTCTTTGTCAATGACTGACAAAAAGGGGGAGAACGGCTCAAACACCTCGAAAGGAAAATTATATATCTGCTTGAGTATGGTGATGTAGGTGTTAGGGGGAGCAGCGACACCAAGTTAGGGGGAGTTTGAAGTTAAGGGGAGCAGCTTCTGAATCCTTCTGAATGATTATGTGTGTGCCCACTAGATGAAATTGTAAAATTGTGTAAAGTGTATGTACACACAATTTGGGATGTTTGTATAAATGCTGTTCTAGGGTGTTTTGGTATTTTGTCACGTAATTGACAAAGGGGGAGAGTGAAAGTGCCCTGGTTTGTCAATTGGCGTGAGTGTTAAGTCGACTAGATAGATAAGCTCCATAGGAAGATCAATCCATCGTCTGCCTCAACCGGATGTGAGCCCAACCTCACCACTGGTAAATCCAAGCCTCACATCCCATGTCCCAAAACACAAGGTAAATAAAACCCTTAAAACAAATTAGAACATCATGGGGTTTTGAGTTAGAAAACATTTTTAAAATTCAAAAAATCTCTAAGTTTTCTAGTTCTGTCGATTTTATCGATATACTGATCGATATTAATGAAATACGTTGTCGATGTCCTTAATGACTAAACGATATCATTGAAATGGGGACAAAATATGTCCAGCAACCACATACTCATCTGGATTGAATTATCCATGTACCAATATACCTATCGATATCATCGATATTCGAATCTCGAGTCTATCGAAGTTGACTCGATAAAATTGGCAGCAAAGCATATGAGTCCCTATTTTTTCTAAAAAAAATCATAAGATCATCGATATATCGAAGTACTCCTCGATATCATCGGAATTCAAATCTCGATGATATCGGAAGGCCTTCGATAATATCGATCTTGGACTCACAGATATCTAGCAAATATTTCAGGATAATTTATCTTTGATCGAGGGTCACTTAATAGAATTGATATTTAAATATCGATGATATCGAGGCCGAGTCGATTGCATCGAGAATGGACATAAACTGTCCAGCAAGCTTGACTGAAAAATCCTTTGGATTTATCGATGCATCGACCGACTACCGATATCATCGACATTCAAATTTCGATGATATCGAGTGTACCTTGACCATATCTGTTGACCTGAAATATTTCAAAGCAAGTCTCTTTCTTTTTCAAATGTCGAGGAATCGAACCTCGTATCGATACTATCGGAGTTCGAAATCCGATGATATCCACACCTGTCTGGATTTTTGTGACCAGTTGGCAAAAGGTTTCAAAAGCATATGACATTGAGTTTGTGTCATTGAGCAGCCAGTTGCAATCGAGAGTATGCGATTGATGATATTGACCCCGCTAGATGATATCGAACTTTGCCATAAATGTGACCGTTTTATATCCGTTGGAACTTTTTGCCTATATATAGAGACCTTGTCTTTAGTCGCTAGCAGAGAAAGAAGAGAGTGCTTTTGAGTGTTTTACCTTAGATCATTTACCCAAAGCCCTTTCTCTCAAGGGAGTTCATCCTCCAATCCACCCTCATCATTAATATTTAATAGAGTGGATTGAGGAATGAACTTCCACATTTAAGGATCCTCCAGCTACCACCTTAATAGCAAATCATTAAGCTAGGATGCCTTGAATGCATAGATGATTGGAATTGCTCTATCTTCCTTATAGGAAAACATTTAGAAGAGTAGGATTCCATCATAGCCTTGACCCAACCCGTCGCCATGCATTAGTACATCTTCTGAGTTGCGGTTCAAGGAAGCAGAAGACTCTTCATCAACAAAGGAGGAGATCTTTGACAATGAGCTAAAAGGGACTCATCTGTTTATCTGTAAGTAATCAGAGTCTAGAGGACCCCTTGTGATCATTCTTTTGTAGGATTAGGTCTAAGGTGTTTCCCACCCCTTGCAAGTCCTCCAGGAGGGGTTTGGCGGGAGTGTATATGGTGGGTGCTATGTGTTGACCCTTACTCTGTGGGGAGCATAAACTTTCGGTTAAATGTGAATCTGTCTAAAACCTTGGGTTCGAGGTGAACCATGTGAAACCTCTGTTAGGGTCTTGTAGAAGATCCTTGGCCAGTGTGCCTAAAAGTCGGTGCGTTGTGTTGACCCTTGCTCGTGAGAGCATAAACAGTCAGCTTAGGTGTAGGTTGTAAAGGTTAAAGGTGAACCTGATTTAAAACCTTGTGTTTGGGGTGAACCGTGGGAAACCTCCTTAGTGAAATCCGGTACACTCAAGGGTTGAGTGCGGTTACCGGGAGTGGAGTAGACAAGTAGTCGAACCACTATAAAAATGACTGTGTTTGAGATTGTTATTGTCTTTCATTTGTTTATGTGATTTCCTTAATTATTGTCATATTTGATTATCTGAGATCACACCTCACACACACTCACAGTCATATCTATCTTAGACTAGTTTGCATATTGTTCATCTCTCAAATAGTTTGTGATTGGATCCTCTACCGGGCTTAGAAGCCAGTAGAGTTACTCGTGAGTAATCCTAATATATGCTTGTTGTTAGGATTAGTGTGATAGGATTTTAAATTATCATAAAATTATTAAAAAGTCCTATTCACCCCCCTCTAGGACATATTGGCATATTCCTACTTCAACTAAAGCGGTCTTTACCGTAATTTCAGGGCTTCCTACTCGCCCTCTCTCTCAATAACTAGCTTTTATCTTCTGCACAGCTGGCGATCCGTATTTTGTGGTTTGAATGACTATGATAACATCACATGGATGGCTGAGATTGAGGGATTCCACCTCACTCGGATTGCTATCCTGGCAAACCGAAAGAGAAACGGAAGTTTTCCATTTTCGGAAAGAACCTACTGCACACAATCATTTTGTGCCCAGGTTTGTGACCACACATGTGCTTTTCATCGAGTGAACTAGACTAGGTTTTGGTCAAGCGTGGATTCTCCATCAGATGTGCAGTTTGGATCTTCTAATTGGGATGGGAAGGTAGGCCACATCTTGATCAAACAAGCCATTTCAAATGGCTAAAGGCAGGACTGAGAAAGTAGGGAGATAACTTTCCATTTCGAGACTTTGTCGAGTCAAACTGTGTTTGACCCGACTCCACTTCTAGTGCACGGCGGGTGCACACAACCTTAGTGCAGGCACACCACTGATGTGGGGTCCACCGCGATGTTGGACAAAATCCACTCCATCTATGATGATCAAGGGCTTAACCGAGCCAATCGAAGATGTGGTAGATCCAATGTGTAGGTGGGCCATACTAACTGAATTACGGTCTTTAGGTGTCGAATACATTGATCTGACAGTTGAATCGATTCCAATCTAACCATCAATGGTCAGAAGGTCTTAATGGGTCATTTTCATATTCAAGACTCGTCACTATCCAAATAATAACATTAATTGTAATTAAATTTTATTTTATTATTATTACATGGATATATATTTTTTCATGTTGTTATTAAATATTATTACATGGATATATATTATTATTACATGGATATATATTTTTTCATGTTGTTATTACATTAATTTTAATTAAATTTTATTTTATTATTATTACATGGACTACTCATCTCATGATTTTATATTATTAAATATTTAACTATTATTACTATTATTATTGCCTATACATTGTTATTTACTTATCTTTTTATTTATTTATTCATTATCATTATTATTATGCCCATATGTAAGATGTGAGACTATTCATTGTTCGTCATTTAGCTACATACCTTGATATTTGGGTTGCTTTGCATTAAAGTGAGTTACACCACATGAATCTCTAATTAGCAAATTACAATTTACTGAGCATTCAAACAATCTAACGATTATATTGACTAGCATTTAATTATTAAAAATCCTTTGGGATCCTAACAAATGTTTAGGTGTGATCCGGGGGTTGGATATAAAATCAGATAGTCCGGTCTGTGTTTTCAAATGATGGATCGTCCTATGGGACGTTGCAAACCTGATGAACGGTGGGTCTTTGGATTTAGATCCTTCAATTGATGATGAACGGTTTAATTAGTCTATCAAAGTGGTTGAGATCTTAAAATAGATGTTTTTGAAGCTATGATCGACTATTTTAAAAATCAATTGAATGGATAGTTTAATATGTGGATGAGAATTAATTTCGACGGTTAGAATTATATTGGAATGAGGGTGAACATTTGATAAGCTAGGTTAGTGTTCATATTAAGTTGGGTGATGTGGTAACACCCGAGTACTGAAAAGTACGAGGTGTTACAATCTACCCCCCTTAAAGAAAATCTCGTCCTCAAGATTTGATAACAAGGCATACCCTATTTCGTATATGTGAAATGTCGTTACTTGTATTCTTAACGAGCTACATCTAAATTTGCTACAATCCTCAAGTCTCTAGTCTAGCGAATTTACCTTGGTGTCTAGGTCTCATCAGAGATTAAATGATAATCCCCCACTGTCTAAGGCACAACACAACTTTCCATTTTCAATGTTCTAGCTAGCATAGATAGATGGTTGTAGTGGGTTTGAGCCCGATACATAGATCTTTTGCCTACGTAAAACAAAGGATTACTGTATCAGGTCCTATTCCTGGTAAATCTCGATGTTCTGCCTGATCAGGGCATTGAGATCATTAGAATTTGCTAGGATATGGAATTTGGATCAAACAGCGCAACTTCGCTTAAGTATGGTTCCATCAACCTGTGATCCTCATTATTCTAGACTCCTGGGGAATATCAAACAATCTTCCATTTTCATAATAGATAAATTTATGTGGCCCATTATGCTTTCACTCCACACTCTGATCATCTAAGCGTAGTGCAAAAATTTTAGGACCAAGATTTCCTACATGAAATCTGAGTTTAAAAGTTTCCAAGTTTACCTAGGATTTTAAATCTAGCCTTGACATACTCAGTTTAGGGTTGAAAATTTACCTAAGATTCTAGAACTTCACCTCTAATTATTTTCATGTGCTAAAATTTGTGGGAATGTTGTTTCTAAGTGAGGAGATGTATTAGGGAATTCAAAATACAATTCCTAGCATGATTCTTAAGTTTAGAGAGCATTTATTTTTGATCAAATGTACAATATGGTGGTTAAGGAAATTCCTACAAGTCTAAGTCCGATCCATTTGCTGATTATTGCAAGAGTGTTATTCCTAACTATGAAATTTTAGGAAAGTTCATATCCTAGATTTCTAGAAAATTTTCATTTGGAAGTCAAGTATAAGGATGTCATAATGAGCCTTGTGTACTTCATAATGAGCATTTTTTACGCATATTTAATTTCAAAGTCCAAACAACTATTTTGGTAGTTTATAAGGGAACCAAAGTTTTTGTCTCTAAGTTCAAATGACTAAACCTAAAATGTTCAAAGGGGCCTAAGTTTGAGTTTCTACATTCTCAATCATTCTTCTAAGTCTAAGGGAGATTCACCTAAGTTCAAATCTCTAATTTCAAATACCCTAACTAGAGACATTTAAAGTTTGTATAAGATCATTTTCCCATGGCTTGGTTTGTCCAAACTATGCTCTAATACCAACTGTAACGCCTCGTGTTTTCGGAACCTGAGTATATGATTCGTTAAATCAGGGTGTTAACCTTTAAAGATGGTCAAATTCAGGTATATATATATATTTTCTTTTCTTTTTCTTTCAGAGTTAGCAGTTTAGTGGAAGATGGACAAATCAAACATAAAGTAAAATTTGCATTTACATTCAGAATATAAGAGCGCTTGCCCATAATGACTTATACAAACCAATGTTCAAATACTTACAATTATAAAATAAAATAATATCGCATGTGAAATAAAGTAAATTATAACAAATCTTGAGCTGTAAAATCACGTAGCAACTCTTAGCAAATACAATCATGCATCCGTGACAATTGTACCCTGCTCCTCATCAATATGAACACGAATTTCATCTAGGCCATCTATGCTACCTGTACGATTATATATTTGATGAATGAGTGGCCAACTCAGTGTGAATTCTCCTCAAGATTACACACCGCTGCATTAGGTATGCATAGTTGTAAATAAAAAAGTAATCAAAACAATACATGATGCAGTCTTATTAAATTCATGGATGCGTGAGTGCACATTAATTGGGGATGCTCATCCAGTTGGCTTTTGGGCAAAACCCATGCATGTGGCCGGTCACCAGCAAAAGTACATCGTACATGCGTAGTGTCACACTCCAAACTTAGAAACTGGGCTCACAAAATTCTCGATCGCCGAATCTGGCGCCGACAACCTCCGTAGAACCCCATTCTCGGCTCCCAGCCCCCATTCGCCAGGTTCCGATCTTGGGATGCTACGAGGAGGATTTTCAACATCAGTTTGATTCGTAATAAGCATAACCAAAGGCATAACCCACAAACAACAACCAAAAACTCCATCACATTTCCATTATGATCAAAAACTTTAAAAGTACAATGAGCATAAAGGGAAATACAACGATAATAAACAAAAAGCTCCAAGATGATATACAAAGCCCTCCTGCCTCAGCGTTGCTGTGCTCCAACGTCACCTACACGCAATGGTCATGCATAAGCTTTTAGAAAGCTTAGAGGGCGGTGAAAGTGTGTGCACAAGGTAGTAATACAACTATGCAGTATCAGAGTAATACGGAACATGCTGATGAACCCATAAATATCATTAGCCGTACCAAGGCTATGCAATGTAAGACATGAATGATGTCGGCCATACCAAGACCATGTAATGCGAAATGCAACTCAAGCATACAAATCCTCATCTGAGTCTATACATCAATACAGTTCAACTCTGAAATATCACTGGGGTCTAGTACACTCTAACCAGATTGCCGCCCCATCGTGTGCAATAAGGGGAGTGGAAGAGACCTCACTATCCGCCTGCCAATATCGGGCTCGACTCATCAATAACGGACTCATTCCTCGAGCTGGTCAGACTCAACTTAGCTTTGCCCCCTCCTCTTGGGCAGGTAAGGCTGCACCCCCTTCCAACCGACCATGACACAGTGAAAAGCACAACCGTCTGGTAATCGGCACTCGGTGCTCATGCACCCACTTGGTCTAGACATTGGAGCAACCTCTTGGTACATAAGGGTTTAGGGACTTTCACCTAGGGATATCTATAGCACCCCATATAGAACAAGATTTTTGGTATCCAATCATGCCAACCATGATACGCCTGTGAAGGCTACGGCCCTGATGTCGCTAGGGCTTACAATACCATATCACACAATGTGAATGCATGAATCACACTATCCAGTCATGCAGCGGTCCTCCGCGTATCGTGCGCTCATGTAGGGCAGCACCGCCTATCCAGGAGCCCATAAACAATCTGCCTGAGGGCATATGCTATAATCAGTCACTTCTCATATCAAGCATACATATGATGCGTATGATCGTGAATCATGGAACTATACTAAGCATGTTATATGGTAATGGATGCAGTTTATAACGAAGATGGGCTTAGACGGCCTACACATTACATGTACGGGCTTATCAATGAGCCCTAGGAAGAGTCATAATGTGGACATTTAACCAATACTATACTTGCAATGTGGACCTCAAAGCAACATTACTCCCAAGGCATAGCCCGTCGTAAACATCATTACATAAACCATGTTGGGATCACACATTGCAATGGACCTTAGGTACATCCCATTGGGCCTTCAATATATCACATGGGCCTTATATTCGTCAAATGGGCCGCATTAATGGGCCTCACCAACGAGCCTTAAGTACATTGCAATGGGCCATAACCCATGGGCCTTAGAATACATCAAAATGGGCCTCGTGACATGGGCCATATATATATATCAGATGGGCCACACCAACGGCCACAATTACATCAATATGAGCCCCATCTCATGGGCCTCAATGGATGGTCACAATTAAATCAAGATGGGCCTTAATCCATGGGCCCTAATACATCACAATGGGCCTTCTAAATGGGCCATAAATATGCAATAGGTGGGCTCTACACATAGGCCTTATATATATATATATATATATATCACAGGTGGCCCTTAAAAGTTTTGAATGGTGGATGTCACTGTCCACGTAGATGGTGGGGGGGGGGGGGTGGGGGGGGTCCACATGAAGGCCCACCACCCAGTATATTATATAATATATAATTTATATATAGTATATACAATATTATATATAATATAATATTTTATATATATAGTATATATATACACACACACACGCGCGCGCACGCACACGCACACACATATATAACAGCGGGCTCCACCGTCCGCCTGGACGGTGGGAGTAAAACACATGTATCACTGTAGGCTCCACGTGGGGCCCACCATAAGGTTTACATAACATCCAATCCATTGATAAGGTCCCACGGACCCAAATGAATAGGAAGAACAAATCTCAGCTGGATCCAAAACTTCTGTGGCCCAGAAAAGGGTTCCAAGGGCAGACGTTTAATCCCATTGTTTCCAATGATGTCGGCCACCTGAGCGCTGGATTAAGTTGATTTTTGGAGTGGGCCCACTTCAGGGAGTGGCCCACCCAATGAACGGTGTGGATTTCCAATACACATCATGGTGGGGCCCATGGCTGCCCGTCCGCCATTCCCCCGCAGCAGGCAACGCCTGCACCTCTGACATAACAGCCGACGCTGCTGTGTTATGTTATTCTTATTTTTTTTATTATCCTATTTTCTGTGGTTTTTCACAGGTGGGGTCCACATCCTGAGAATCTACTCTGTCCAATGGCCCTCCATGGCTCAAGACAAGTAAAACAAGCCCAATATTGAGCATATTTCGGTGTATAGAAACATTGGAGGGTGTTTCAATGATAAATACGCTGTTCACTATGCTATGGCCCGCCTGAAAGTCAGATTGGCCCCATTTTTTGGCTTAACGCCTAAAATAATCTGGAGAATGGAATGGATGGCTTGGATTAGATCTATTCATCAAGGTGGGGCCTACATAGATAGCCCTCCCAAAAGCTTTGAAAACTAAGCTGAATTTTGTGTTTTACCAGTGACGTCCAGGGTCCCTGGACGCACGCTGGATGGATCCCCATAGCACATGCATGGAGGGCTTTGCTCAAGTGGGCCACCTCATGATGAATGATGTGGGTACAACACATAAAAGGTGGGCCCCACTCCTAGATGTTTTGGATAAAAATATATACCTCGTGGTGGGGTCCATCCAGGTGGACCACAAAACCATATCATCATCACATAAAAAAATTATGAAAAGAGGGAGAGAGAGAAAGAAAGAGAGAGTGGGACACGCGTGATGGAGGGACCCCGACACTATGGGCCCTCCCTTGCAACCAATCATATATCAAGTGGGTCCCATTACATATGGGCCCATTAAATCAAAATCCAACGGTGGAGATCCCTTCTCCATTAAAATAGACGGTCTAGATGACCCTAGGTATACAAGAAAAATAAACATCATAATGGGGTCCATGGAGAATGACCCCATCATGGAATGATCATGATGATTAAAGTGGGCCATCGGCCACATCTTAGGGTCCCAAGTGAGATCTAAACCATTGGTCGGTTGACCTCACTTGGTCCATCTTAAAAATATTAAAACTACTCTATCGAAGCACCCACCGCTTGATCTTCTTGCTCCCTTAGAGGAAATGAGGTTTGGATGGTTGAGATGGGAGATGAAAGGGTAGGAAAGTGGACCACACTTGTTGCTTGGGAATGCTTGGAAAGGCTTGGACGTATGGTGTTTTGTCTCTTGCTTGGGAATGAGTTTGAAAATGAGAGAGAGAGACTTGTAAAGGAAGAGAGAGTGATGGGTGATGGAGTGATGGATGTGGTGAGTGATGGGTTTGTAAGAGATTTTTGACTTTTGGGGTTTTTGGTGTAAGAAAGGTATGGGCTTGTAAGAACTTTTTGACTTTTGTGGTTGCTTGGGAATGAGTGAAAGGTGATGTATACTTGACATGTACTTAACATGATGGGATTGATGGGTTGATTGATTGATGTGACATCTCGTAGAGATTCTCTCGTAATTCGCACGCTCGGCGTTTTCCTCGCATCGAATGCTAGCCCGCATCTCATGGCCAGAGTATTGATCAACGCGCGAGTCACGGCATCGGAACCGTGGCGATAGCGCGGTCGCTAGGGTACACATCTTGGGTTGAGTCGACTTTGGTTAACGGCATGCATCTCAGGGTCACGCACAAACATCGGATATGGGGCGAAGGTTGCCGGAATTCGACCGGGAAGACCGCGGAAGTCTATGAAATGGTACGGTCTAGAATACAGGGCTTACACGTAGTGCCAAGCTCATCAAAAGTAGGCCGATGATCTGTGGTCTGGGAGCTAGTGAAAAGATACCCCAACTAAATCTTATAGGCACACACATGCTACAACATTCAGAATTAGCTACTCGTCATCTCTCGTATGCTATGAATGCATGATTAGCTCAACCATTATTATTCCATTTACAACCAACCAATTTAAGAAAGCTCAAAGGTCACTATGGGGGATTCATCACCCAGCATAGGCCGAAAACTTAGATATAGTGTCCCATGACCACCATCCTCGGCTCATGAGGCTACCACCTTAGGATGTTTAATGGGAGCCCATCGACTAGTGGTCAATCAAATTCAATATATGGGACTTAGCATCGCATGGTTGCACAAAATAAAACATCGAGCCTACATATGGTAAATACCAAAACAAAGCCACATAGGGAAAATATCAAAACTAAGCCACATAGGGCAAATACCAAATCAAAGCCACATGGGAAAAATATCAAAATTATGTGATAAAAGATCATCCTCAAAAATCACTTAGACACGACAACCCATGGATGGTAGGCCCACATCAATATTCCATCTAAACCATCATTCAAGTAACCACTAAGTCAAAGGTCCATAATAATCACAATCAATCAAGTTACATCCCAAGTCTGGATGTACATCTATAAGTGGAGTTTTCCCATGATGTACCAATTCAAATTTCACAAGCAATCCACAAGCATGAGAAAATATACAAGTGCAACATATACATCTTCATGTAGGATAATTATTGAGCACATAATCTAGAATTCAATTCCAACAACTGGTATAAATAATTATAAGAGAGATATCAATTATCAACCAAAATCAAAGCATAAACTATCACTTAAGCTAATGGGAAAATGGAAAGCTCAAGGAGAAGAAGTCAACACCTTATGTGTTGAATCGTCCACTAGTGTCCCTAGGGAATGCGTGTGCCATTAGAATCAAATCCTACCATAAATTATAAAATTCTATGACTAGATCCAAACTTAACACACTATTTATGGTTAAAGTCCTAACCTAGGGTTTAGATTACCTAGGTCTAGGATTTCATCCTTTAGTTTAAGTCTAGGATAAATTTTAAGATTTGAACTCTAGTTGGTGTAAAAATAATTACAACAACATAATTATTATCATTAATGATATAATTAGCATTAGCTAATATGGTTATAATAATCATTAGGATGGTAATAATTAGTGCAATCCATTGTCAATGATGATATTTAAAAATGGTAAATAAAATATTATGTCTAATAGTCGTGGTTTTGTTTATAATAACTAATACTAGTATACGTAACACGCTAATAGCTATTCATCCTTAATAATCATGTTTCTTAGGGTAATACCATTGATAATGACAAACCAAAACAATGTAATTTGGGAGGAAAAATTAACTTATGTCAGTCGACTCAGTTTGACCTGAGGCGATTTAATGTGACTTAGAGTTGAGCCTCACCTCTTGACTCGATCCTCTTCTTTCTTCCTACCCATCGACACAAAGTAACTAAACATGGCCAGCAACAATTGGAACTTAGTGACTGGCTGGACTCAGCAATGAGGTGAGTTGACTCGGCTAGCATGGAGAAATTCTCGCCACATATCTTCTTCTTCTCTCTCATGCTCCCTCTCTTTCCCTTTTCTTTTCTTCCCTACCATGTCCAACAGGGACTGAGATTGACCACAGCCCAGTCTCAACCTGACTGAGTTGACACTGCGAGTCAATGACTCAGCTCAAGTCGAGATAGAGTGGTAGACTAGCAACACTCTCTCTTTCATTTCTCCTCTATCTCTCTCTCTCTCTCACTGCTGATTTTCTTCTTCATCTTCTCTTTCACTTCTTTTCTTTCCTCTTCTCCTTCCTCTTTTCATCTACTAAAGGTCTAGCAAAGGTCTGGACCGAGTTGACTCAGACGCAATAAACAACCAGCGCATGACCCTGCCAGACCCACTGAAACAGATCCTCTTCTCTCTCATTCCTCCTCTATCTCTCCTTTCTGGAATGGTTAGAGCGAGTCTGGACTTAGCCAAACCCGACGCGGCAGTGGTCCTCGTGCTGGTCCAAGCTCTGGCTCGAACGAGTCGGGTCGTGTTAGCGCGGTACAACAACTGCACATTCATCTTCCTCTTCTTTCTTCTACTTCTCTCTCTCTCTCTCTCTCTCTCCATATGCTGGAGGTCCTGCAAGGTCAAGACTCAACCCCGACTTGTGGCTCGGGCGAGTCAGCATGGTGCAGCACCCACGATGAGCGGCGGCTACTTGCTTCTCTCCCGAACTCTCTCTCTCTCTCTCTCTCTTCTCCATTCTCTTTGTCACCTTTCTTTTTTTTTTCTTTCTTCTTCCTCTTCTCCTCTTCCATTCCTTTCCTCCCTGCTGCACCCATAACGTAGCCAGTAATAGATCAGCGATCGAGGATTGCTGAGGAAGATGACCAACTCCAATGGTGGATCTCGAATGGGAGTCTATCTTCTCATAATGAAGCCACTGGATAGTTCTAATTGGTCTCACAATGCTTCTAGATCATAGATTTTGAAGCTCCAATGACGATAATCTAGTGGGTTTGAGCTTGAAAGCTCTTGGCTCTCTTTTCTCGGGTGGCTGCAATAACGAGGAGGAAGGGTGCTTTTGCTGAATCTCCTTCCTTTTAAGCCTTACCTTAATTCCTCCAAGCCATTGGATGAAGGATAAACGGCCTGGGTTAGGTCTAGGGCTTCCCACTCGCCCTCTCTCTCAATAACCAGCTTCTATCTTTCGCACAGCTGGCGATCCGTATTTTGTGGTTTAAATGGCTATGATAGCATCACATGAATGGCTGAGATTGAGGGATTCCACCTCACTCAGATTGTCATCCTGGCAAACCGAAAGAGAAATAAAAGTTTTCCATTTTAAGAAAGAACCTACTGCACACAATCATTTTATGCTTAGGTTTGTGCCCATGCATGTGCTTTTCATTGAGTGAACCAGACTCAGTTTTGGTCATGCGTGGATTCTCCATCAGATGGGTGGTTTAGATCTTCTAACTTGGAGGGGATGGTGGGCCACATCTCGATCAAACAAGCCATTTCAAATGGCTGAAGGTGGGAGTGAGAAAGTAGGGAGATAACTGTCAATTTTGAGATTCTGTCGGGTCAAACTGTGTTTGACCCAACTCCACTTCTAGTGCACGCACACCATTGATGTGGGGCCTATCGCGATGTTGGGAAAAATCTACTCCATCCATGATGCTCAAGGGCTTAACTGGGCCATCTTGGCCGAAGATGTGGTAGATTTAATGCTTAGGTGGGCCATACTAACAGAATTACGGTCTTTAGGTGCCGAATATATTGATCTGACAGTCGAATAGATCCCAATCTGACCATCAACAGTCAAAAGGTCCTAATGGGTCATTTTCATGTTCAGGACTCGTCACTATCCAAATAATAACATTAATTTTTATTAAATTTTATTTTATTATTATTACATGGATATATATTTTGTCATGTTGTGGGCCCACCTTGTAGATTATCAGTACTACCCATATCATGATTTTATATTATTAAATATTTAACTATTATTACTATTATTATTGCCTATACATTGTTATTTACTTATCTTTTTATTTATGTATTTATTTATTCATTATCATTATTATTATGCCCATATGTAAGATGTGAGACTATTCATTATTCGTCATTTAGCTACATACCCTAATATTTGGGTTGCTTTGCATTAAAGTGAGTTACACCACATGAATCTTTAATTAGCAAATTACGATTTACTGAGCATTTAAATAATCTAATGATTAGATTGACTAGCATTTAATTATAAAAAATCCCTTGGGATCCTAACGGATGTTTGGGTATGATCTGCTGGTTGGATATGAAATCAGATAGTCCGATCTGTGTTTTCAAATGATGGATCGTCCTATTTGGACCTTGCAAACCTGATGAATGGTGGGTCTTTGGATTTAGATCCTTTAATCGATGATGAATGGTTTAATTGGTCTATCAAAGTGGTTGAGATCTTAAAATAGATGTTTTTGAAGCTATGATCGACTATTTTAAAAATTAATTTAATGGATACTTTGATATGTGGATGGGAATTATTTTCGACGGTCAAATTTATGTTAGAATGAGGGTGAACGTTCAATAGGCTAGGTTAGTGTTCATATTAAGTTGGGTGACATGGTAACACCCGAGTACTAAAAAGTATGGGGCGTTACATGTGAGCAAGAAAGAAAGAAATTAGACATCTATTTTGTCCAAAAGGGATGGTTTGGCATCCTTGATTCTAACCCTACTCCTAAACCGACCAACTTTTTGTTAGTACATATACTTAATGCATGGTTAAGATTATCAAATTTCAGAGTCCCGAATGGATCACAAGCAGTCATGAAGATTATGTAAAGTCTAGATCAACATCTCAAAGAAGACTCAACCTCTCAAGCTTTTAGGGTTTTACATGGTTCAAGAGTAAAACACTCTGTATGTGTCAACCATCAGGTGGTATAACCTTAGAATGACCCTAGGTTAGGTGTATTTCACATAGTGACATGATAATATATAATTCTAAATAAATGCACTGAAGTTAGGCCAGCACGACCTCTAATTTGGTCAGCCTAACTACCTTCGACCAACCTAACACAATTCGGGCAAGTATACAATAATATAGGATTTTTCTATGTCAAGTTTGGGCAGCCTAACCTGTCCGTTTGGCCAGCGCAAGTGTTTTTTGTTAAGTTTCTAGCAAAGGTTGCATTTTAGATCTTAAGGAAATTTAGCCAGTCGAACCCTGTGTTTGGAAAGTCGAATTTTGGCTAAGGCTAACTGAATTTTTGAAAGATCTTATCTCACAAAATCCAAGTGTCATTGGAACGCAATCGTTGAATTCAACCAGCTGAACCGAAAATCAGGCTAGCCGAATTTCTAAACCCTTTAGCTATAAATAAAGGCATTTTCCCATTCATTTCAATAACGAAAAATTGCGAGTAATATTCTCAAGCATAGAGAGAAAGTCAGGGCCTTCTTAAGATATTTGTGCGGTAATTCTGATATTTATTTTAGCTTATTTTATTATCTTTCTCAAGTGAGTTTTAATCATTTTTAATAGAGTAATAGATACTCGAGAATTAGAGAATTGAATTGTAACATTAGGTTTTTTGTTTATTACTTTGAAAATGCATTAGATCCCTATATTGTTTTTGGGTTGAACATGAAAGTGCCATGGTTTATCAATTAATGTGATGTTTGAGTCATAGAGTCCAATGAGCCCCACATGAAGACTACAAGCTGAAGACTAAACAAAGAGGAAGTGTTTAAAAGATCTTCAAAGGTAAATGAAACCTTACATCCCATGACCAAAACACCTCAGGTAATTATTCCCCTAAAAATGAACTAATCTTTCCCAAAAACAACTAAGAAAACATCTTGGATAGATTAGAAAATCAAGTTATAAAAAATTATAAATTTTTTACAACTTTCGAGTCATTGAATGGTACTCGATGACATCGAGAAATATCTGAATTATATCCAGCAACCAAATCAAATTTTCTAGACAATACTCGATTACATCGAATAGAGTTCGATGACATCGAATTTACATGTTCGATGACATCAAAAAATAAGCACTTATGTCCAGCAAGCTCAGGTCGAAAATCACTTAATACTCGATTACTCAAACTATGTTTAATGACATCGAAAATCACATTTCAATGACATCAAATATATGGCTGATGACATTGAACTTGAGCCTGACTTCTCCAGAGAGTTCTATTGGAAAATCATGAATTATTCGATGACATCGAAATTCAAACTTTCATGACATCGAAGATATGTTCGATGACATTAAAATGGAACAGACTTGTCCAAAATGTTTTTAAGGAAAATGAACTGAACTCTTCGAGTTCATCGAATTGCATTCGATGACATCAAAGCATGTTCGATGACATCGAACATTTAAGTGAGATTGTCCAGCAAGCTTTAAGCAGAAATCCCAATGCCATCGAACTGTCACTTGATGACATTGAAGGTGATCTTCTATGACAACGAGCACACTTCGATGACATCGAACGTGAACAGAATCTGCCCATTTTCTTGCTGTTGAGATTTTCGCCTTTATATATAGAAGATTGGTATATTGGTTTGTATTGAGAAAAAGAGAGAGATTTAAGAGAGTTATTGCTATAGAAGATCTACCTATCATCTTAAATCCCTTTTCTCATGGGAGTTCATTCTTTAATCCCTTCTTAAATGCAATCATTGCAGAATCAATAGATTGGATTAAAGAATGAACTCCA
Source organism: Magnolia sinica (assembly GCF_029962835.1). Taxonomy (NCBI): domain Eukaryota; kingdom Viridiplantae; phylum Streptophyta; class Magnoliopsida; order Magnoliales; family Magnoliaceae; genus Magnolia; species Magnolia sinica. The sequence continues at coordinate 62,514,501 of NC_080590.1, read as the reverse complement.
CCATCCACCTTCAGCAACACATTTAATGGCAAATTATTGAGCTGGAATCCTTTGAATGATTAAAATTCTGGAATTTCTCATTCACTTAAAGACCAACATTTAATAGAGAAGATTCCTTAGAATATCTTGATCCAACATTGGTGACTTGCATTGGGAGGATCTACAGCTATTGTGGATCAAGGGAGATGAAGACACCTCATCAACAAGGAAGGTCATCTTCAGTATGTACTAAAAATGGGGCTCACCTACTTACAAGTAAGTCATTAGAGTCCATAGATCTTGAAGACATTTCCTTGTGTAGGACTAGGATTCAGAGGTTATCTCATAAACTTGTTAAGACCATCATAGGCCTCCGATGAGAGAATACATATAGAGAGTCCTTGTGTAGGACTTATTTGCCTTGTATAGGCATGTGAGATTGTCTTGCATAGGCTATACCTTGTGTAGGAATTTTTTACCTTGTGTAGGCATGTGTGTTTGCCTTGTGTAGGCAACTAGTGTATACCTTGTGTAGGTTATGAAGGTTTATGGTTAACCTAATTTAAAACAATCGGATAGTGAAATCTGACACACTCTAGGGTAGGGTGCCTCAGCTGGGAGTGGAGTAGGCACATAACTAAACCACTATATATTGTTGTGTTTGTGTTGATTATTCTTGTTCATGTGGATTGATTGCTAAAATGTTTACTTATGCACAATATATGTTTGATAAATTGCAGCACTTTGATCTCTCACTATCTTAGAACATGAATGTAGATGATTTCTTGATAATCTTGCTTAACTAGACTTAAATTGATAGAATTTATTGTTTAGTAGGATTAGAGATTTTTAAAAGTCCTACTCACCCCCATCTAGGACACTTGGTCATATATCCATACTTCAATAGTAGCAGTCCGACGACAATTTCAAAACACATTTACGGCTCCATCAAATATTCCAAGAAAGAAGATTGCTGCAATCAAGCTATAGTTACATCTTCGACTCAGAATCTGAAGATTAGCACTGTATTTACTTTTATTACTTTTGGGTTTTTTTGAGATAGCCCGAAAATCTCAGCAGGTGGTTTTGTGGTGAGCCGGTGAAAATTACAAAGTGGGTTTTGTTGTGATAGCTCGTGAAAATTAAAAGAACTGTATAAGGTTGTTAAAGTGAACTTGTGAAAACCTTGAAATAATGAAAGCCAAAAGTACGAGGGTAGTAACTTTGAGAGTGGAGAATATGTGGGGTTAAGTACCGAACCACTATAACTCTTTGTGCATTGGTGGTGATTATTTCTTTATTACTTTCCTTGTGATTGATTGTCTCTTGATAAGTTTGATATTTTGATCTCAAAGACGTCATGAAATAGGTTGTCCTGCCTAAAAATTTTAGGTGAAGGTTGTCCTATGAATTATTTGGAATCAATATTTCAATACTCTTAGTAATTGAGAGTATTTGTTTTATTATTTGACATTATATTGAAATATTTTTTATTATCATATTCACCCCCCTCTAAGACATCTATAACTCGTCCTTTCAAGTGGTATCAGAGCGAGGTTGCTCTCCTTGAGATTTACATCCTAGTGCTAGATCCAGAGTTATTAGAATGTCAAATTTCGTTAGTTTGTCCATTACCAGGCCACTTCCCCCTGATGACTCAAATTATTCTTATTAGAAAGCCAGAATGAGGATTTTCCTCAAATCTTTTGATGAAAGTGTGTGGCAAGCCACTTTAACTAAATTGACCCTTCCAATGATAGAAGTATTGGCTAAGGATGGAACCACGTCTATGAAAGAAACTGCTTATACTTTTTGGACGACCACCTAGAAAAGTGAAAACAGTGTTAATGCTAAAGCCTTAAATGCAATAACTTGTGCTCTATCGCCAAATGAATTCAACAGAATCATTTTTTGTGATAAAATAAAACAAACATGGGATATTCTTGAAATAACACATGACAAAACTAACATTGTTAAAAAGTCTAAGATTCAAATCCTCATAGCAAAGTTTGAGAAAATTTGTATGGAAGAAAGTGAGTCATTCATGGACTTTTATAAGAAACTAAATGACATTGTTAATTTTATGTGGGGTCCTAAAGAAAAAGTCCGTGAAAGCAAGTATTGCACAAAGATACTGTGATCACTTCCTGACAAGTTCAATTCAAAAGTTATTACTATACAGGAATTGAGAGATACCGATGGCAGAATACGTATAGAGAGTCCTTGTATAGGACTTATTTGCCTTGTGTATGCATGAGTGATTGTCTTGCGTAGGCTATACCTTGTGTAGGAATTATTTGCCTTGTGTAGGCATGTGTGTTTGCCTTCTGCAGGTAACCAGTGTATACCTTGTGTAGGTCGTGAAGGTTTATGGTTAACTTGATTTAAACCCATCGGATAGTGAAATCTGGTACACTCTAGGGTGGGGTGCGTCAGCCGGGAGTGGAATAGGCACATAGCCAAACCACTATATATTGTTGTGTTTATGTTGATGATTCTTATTCATATGGATTGATTGCTAAAATGTTTACTTATGCACAATATATATTTGATAAATTGCAGCACTTTGATCTCTCACTATCTTAGAACATGAATGTAGATGACTTCTTGATAATCCTGCTTAACTAGACTTGAATTGGTAGAATTTATTATTTAGTAGGATTAGAGATTTTTAAAAGTCCTATTCACCCCCCTCTAGGACACTTGGTCATACATTCATACTTCAATTGTAGCAGTCCAACCGCAATTTCAATCGGTATTAGAGTGGGTTCCTCTTGAAGGGTTTAACAACCTAGAGGGAGATCCTAACTAAAATTGAAATTATGGCTAAAGGAGAGGGATCATCGGCCTCTCGACCACCAATCTTTGATGGTTCAAACTATGCTTATTGGAAAGCAAGAATGAACATCTTTCTGTAGTCCTTGGACCACGATGTGTGGGAAATTGTCGAAAATGGATATGTTCCACCAACTGAACAAGTACTACTTGATAATGGCATAGCCATTTATGTGGACTGATTTTGGCAAACAAAAGTAAACATGTGAAGCCAAAGCAATGAATGTTATTTACCGTGCCGTTTCACAAGAAGAATTCAAACAAATCTGTATGTGTGGAACATCTAAAGAAGCTTGGGATTTTTTAGAAACCACCTACAAAGGAATAAGCACAATAAAGAGATCAAAGTTACAGCTCTTAACAACTCAATTTGAGAGCATTAAAATGGATGAACATGAATCTTTTATGGAGTTTTACATTAAATTGAATGACATATGTAACTCTATGTGGGGACTTGGAGAAAAGGTTCCAGTACCTAAAGTTTGTAGGAAAATATTAAGATCCCTATCGGAACACTTTAACTCTAAGGGGACCACCATTGAGGAGTGTAGAAACATTGATGAAATGAAATTAAAAGAACTTGTGGGTTCTCTACGAACTTTTGAATTATACTTCAAAACTCCCACAAAATCCAAAAACAACGTTCTTAAGGCCTTTAAAAATAAAACCACAACAGAGGAAGAAGAAAGTGAGAACGATGATGATGATGAGGAGGTTGCCCTATTGGCTAAATGGTTCAAAAGATTCTTCAACAAGAATCATGGTAAAACATACAACACCAAGGGGAAACAATGGGACAATAAGCACCAGATAGGCAAATCTTTTAGAAAGTTCAAAGAATCCCAGTGTTACAATTGTTGGAAATATGGTCATCTATCCACTGAGTGTCCCATAAAGAAATCAAAGAGAAAAGGCCATGACAACTGTTCACAACCCCAAGTGTAGGGTTGCGATGTAGTAATAATCTCAGTGAGACCGAGGTCGAATCTACATGGACTGAACTTGTGTGTCTTCTGAAAGTAACTAGAAGTGGAACTAGAAAAAGATGAAAACCTAAATCTGAAATATTTGAGAGGGTAATTGTGATTAAAGTAATTAAAATTAGTGAATTTAAAGGTAGGAACTAGGGTGCCAAGGATCCACTTGTAGCAATTAGGCAGCTACCTTGCATGATTCAAGGACACAACTGGAATTAGAGTCTTATCTTATCCAATTGCTAAGAAGAGATTTGTCAGATCTCTGAACTTTTCATGGATCTAATCATTAATGGATGAGAGTGGTGAAGATTTGGAAGTGATTCCGTCACCTAACCATGCTTAGGAGACAAGGCAAACATCATGATTTACCAATCCCACAACCAATCATAAGAGAATTATGAAAGTTAGGAAGGATTCTGTCACCCTACCATGCCCAAGGGACGATGGTGAACAATGGGACTTACTAGTTTCACAATCTCAATCAGGAAAAGAAGATATCTCAAGCCATCGCAAATCTATTGTAATTTGTTAGAACAAAACATTAAAAACTAAAAATATTCATTCATAATCAAACTAGAATCCAAGAGAGTTCAACAAAACATGAATCAAAACAAAGCAAATATCCCAATCACGCTACAAGCTTCACCTCTTAGCCCGAGCTAAGAGGTTTAGCCAACAATAGACATGATTGAACTAAAGACTCTTAACAAAATAAAAAGACCAACTAAAGAGGAAGAAGAAGAACTCCTGGATGGCAATTCCACCCTTTTGCTCGACTCCTCAAATCCTAGAAGATGCCTAGGGATACACTGGGCACTCCTATTTATAGTTGTGCATCACCTCCTTTTGCACCGAGTTGGAAATTTTCAGAAATCGCATCAAATTTACACAGTCCCCACAAAATCTGCATAACCTCGACTAGTCGTGGACCATCCTCGACTGGTTGAGGGCCACCTTCGACTGGTCATGGACCACCCTCGACTTGTTGAAGTTCATGTGAATTTAGAATCTGATGTAGCTGGAGTTCGAGTTGAAGTTTCCTCGACTAGTCGAGCAAGAGCCAGGACTAGTCCTGCGAAAGTCAGGACTAGTCGAGTAGTAGCCAGGACTAGTCTAGGATCACAGAAATTTTTTTTAAAACTTTAATTTTCTTCATTCTTGACTTGGTTTTCTTGGATCTTTGGCATGTGAATTCTTCATTCTTGGTCGTCTATGATCCAATCCTTAGCTTGGTGATTCTTGAGCGTTAAATCCATGTTTTTAGCATCCTTTTCAATCCAAGCTCTTAAATTCACCTTGCAACACAAACATGATTAGAATAGAACATTAAGCATTATTATGTTCATAAAACCAAGTAATAAATGAGGTCTAATATGCAATATTTGAACCTCAACACAATCCCCAACCAGTATTTAGCTAGTCCCGAGCAAAGTATGCGAAAAATATTTCGAGAACCACATGACAATTTCTATAATCTCAAGTGGTTTTTAAAAATAATCCATATAATATAATTCTAAGATACATCAATATTGAGCATCAACTTCTCCTCAGCTCTAACACTCAGTAAATTTCACAATCTAGTTCAAAGTATTAATCCACAAATTAGAACAATTCTAAACATTGAGTTCTTAGTGAAATCTGGACTTATCACAATCAAAGGTTCAATTCTTAATTTTCATAATTTCATTGATCATCAAAAGAGCATTCAGGACAACCAAAACTTGCCTTACAGTTCATCTTTTCATTCTTCTAGCTTTTGATTTTTCCATCGATGGCTTTCATGCTATGTCAACCTTTTTAAAGATCTTCAATAGGCAGCCGTTTTTGACAACAAATGTTTTTTTAGCTGGGTATTTATTTATTTTTCTTTCTTTTCAATTCGTCTTATTGAACATGATGGACAAATTCCCTAGGTTGGTTCCTTCCATGCTTAATAAGCACCAAGTTAAAAATTCAACGTTGACCGAAGCTTTAATGTGAAAGATAGATGTGACATGTGAAATCATGACTCAATCAATGTTTAAAACTTCTAATCATGGATTAATAATTCGAACTTAACTGTGATATCTAACAAGTAACTGAATCCATGAGTCATAAATTACCAACATTAAGTATCTTATACTTTTAAATCATGGATGAACTTCAAAATCACTCGAATTTATAAAAATTTCACAATTTTTGCTCAAAGACTAAGAAAACACTGATTAGCTTGCCTAATCTACAACCCCCCCTACGTAAACCTAAAATCTACATTGTCCTTAATATAAAAGATATAAGCATGCAATACACATGAGATAACGAAAGTAAAGGAGAAGAGATGGAAATGTATTACCTATAGATGGAATTTTGAGGTGTTTCCAATGATCTCGGTGTGAAAAATGGGTTAACACAAAAGACTCAAACTGTTGATAAGAAAACTATCCTAAAATAGCTGAAAGCAAACTATCATAAATTCCATGAAAGCAGTAAATTAATCCTAAACTAGGAAAGCAAGAGAAAAGCTACTCAGTCATGCCAAATGGTTCCTCCTCCGGTCAATATCTTGATAAATTTCTTAGTAGGTTTCTCAACAAGATCATCCAAAAGCCCTTTTTGCAATAGGCTTGGATGCCTTGGAGCATGAATGTCCAGAGAAACTTATGTACCTTAGCATAAGATTTCCTTTTAATCTCCTAAGGTGTCCAAAGTATATATGATTCACCTGTGACAGTGAAAGTTTCAGAGTTACCATGGTGAATCAGAGACTACATGTAGATAAAATTGAAAAAAATTCTTAGCAGATGATGTAACCTTAACATATTTCGAAGTTCCAAATTTTGGACTTCTAGCTCCTCCTCCTTTAATGGTAAAAATTTAGGATCTGGGGAAGGAGGTGCTTCATAATAAGGGTTCTCTCGGTCAATGACAACTACCGAGGTATTGTCTTGCGAGGTATCTACTATTTATTTTATTATCGGATCATTTGAATCTGCATAGTGTGTCAAGCAATCATTCAAAGAGTTGAGAAATTCAGTTGAGAGTGACTCATTTTCCACATTGAAGTTTGTGATGATCTGCCCAAGGATTCTATCATCTTTGAAAGTGGATGGACACATGCTCTTTTTCTCTTGCCATGCACAGAAAAATTGAAAATCTACAGCCAAAGATTTGATGTGAAGACTCTGTTCATTGGTACTATTTAGTAAAGGCATTGCATTGTCAAGGGTTGACAACTCAGATGGTGGCCTTAACTGGATGGTTTCAAATTCCAGAGTCATATGGAGTAACTCGTCCATCTCTCAAATCATATAATCATTTAATTTAGGGGAGTGGTCTAAACATGTCTCACAAGAGTTAGAAGGGTCAGTTGATAGGGGCTCATCCTCCACATTTAAATCAAACATGTCAGATGAGTGGAGTAGATCCTTATGACTGATCACTTCGTGCACATCTTGATCACTGACCTGGACCAAACTTGAGATTGATTCTACGGGAATTTGGGCTACACGTTCATGATCGTCATCCCAATACTCATCATTTTCCAATTCAGTTCAGTACACACTTGAGATGGGATCGCTTTCCACACATTCTACTCCTAAATTGGGTTGAGGTACGAATAAACTAACCTCCTCCTTGTCATTGAAACCAAGTGTGTCATATGAGTAAAGTGTGTCAGTATCATTATTTTGAAAGACACCCACATCTCTTGATCATTCCTTTAGACCGTCATCGAGATCGACTCTTCGGGAAATTGAATCATATGCTCATTAACACAATCCAATTCTTCATTCCAAATTCTAGAGTTCTCCAAAAGTGAGTTAGGATCACTTTCCTCGCATTGTATTTCTGGACTGGGTTGAGGCTGGGGTAAACTAGCCTCTTCCCTCTTATCGAGGTGCGATTCAATTACTTCCAATGATTTCATCATGCCCGCAACAAGTTGGTTGAGTTGTTCTCGATAGTCCGAAACGTGAATCCTCTTGGATCATTTCTGGTTGGATTTCAAAGGTAGGGGATCTAAGAGAATAATCACTATAACATGTTGTTGGTTTATCTTTCCAATCGTGATGTTTCCACTGACCATTGTCATACGGATCATAGGTGGGAGAATCGGATGGTTGTTGATACATATTATCACCCATAATATAATCTCTCATTGTTTTCTTCTTATCTGATGGGTGATAATAATTCTTACTTCCATAGTTATGATAACCCCAACACGCACATACTGTCTTCTTAATCTGTGAGGTGTAATTATTCTCTTGCATATGATCACATAAGGACTTCTTAACCGGTGGAGCATTATATGCTGGTTGGTTCTCGATGATGGTTTTAGAAAATTTTTGAGACACAGGTTGTTTCCTATCATAATCATCATACATCCCTTCCCAATATCTCTTATCCATCTCAGCATACTGACGTACTTACTCTTGCATGGTGAAACCCTAACTCTGAATCGAATCCTTTAAGAAAAAAGTAAAAGAAAAATCCTACAGCAAAAAGAAATCTAGAAATAGAAAGAGAGAGAATTAGAAGGAAGTTACCAAATTAGAAGTTCCTAAATTAAGATCCTGCAAAGCAAAATAAAATAAGTTAGTTTCTAAAAATAGAAATTCTAAAATTAGAAAGTTTTTACAAAGAAAAATAGAAAGATGGGTTAGTTTTTAAAAATAAATTAGGAAAGTAAACTAGTTTTTAAAAAGGAAATTTTTGATAAAAAAAAAAAACCTAGTTTTAAAAAACAGAAAATAGAAAATTTCTAAACCTGGAAATAGAAAGCTAAGTTAGTTTCTAAAATTGAAAACAGAAAAACCCTAACCTAAAAATAGAAAATAAACAAAACCTAATCTTAACCTAATTCTAAAACTAGCTAATATCAGAAAAATGTAACTGTCAATCCTTGGCAATGACGCCAAAAACTTGTTCACAACCTCAAGTGTAGGGTCGCGATGCAGTTATAATCTCGGTGAGACCGAGGTCGAATCCATAGGGACTGAACTTGTGTGTCTTCTGAAAGTAACTAGTAGTAGAACTAGAAAAAGATGAAAACCTAAATCTGTAATATTTGAGATAGTAATTGTGATTGAAGTAATTAAAACTAGTGAATTTAAAGGTAGGAACTAGGGTGCCAAGGATCCACTTGTAGCAATTGGGTAGCTATCTTGCATGATTCAAGGACACAACCGGAATTAGAGTCCTATCTTATCCAGTTGGTAAGAAGAGATTTGTTAGATCTCTGAACTTCTCATGGATCTAATCATCAATGGATGAGAGTGGTGAAGATTTGGAAGTCATTCCGTCACCTAACCATGCCCAAGAGACAAGGCAAACAACAGGATTTACCAATCCCACAACTAATTATAAGAGAATTGTGAAAGTTAAGAAGGATTCTGACATCCTACCATGCCCAAGGGACGATGGTGAACAACGAGACTTACTAATTTCCCAATCTCAATTCAGGAGAAGAAGCATCTCAAGCCATCGAAGATCTATTGTAATTTGTCACAACAAACCATTAAAAATTAAAAATATTCCTTCATAATCAAACTATAATCCAAGAGAGTTCAACAAAACATAAATCAAAACAGAGCAAACATTCCAATCACACTACAAGCTTCACCTCTTAGCCCTAGCTAAGAGGTTTAGCCAACCATAGACATGATTGAACTAAAGACTCTTAAATAAAACAAAAAGACCAACTAAAGAGGAAGAAGAAGAACTCTCGGATGGTGACTCCACCCTTTTTCTTCACTCCTTAAACCCTAGAAGATGCCTAGGGATGCACTTGGCACTCCTATTTATAGTTGTGCATCACCTCCTTTCGCACCGATTTGGAAATTTCTGGAAATCACTCAAATTTACGCAGTTCGCACAAAATCTGTGTAACCCTCGACTTGTCTTGGACCTTCCTCGACTGGTCGAGGGGCACCTTCAACTGGTCGAGGACCACCCTCGACTGGTCAAAGATCGCACGAATTTAGAATCTGATGTTGTTAGAGTTCGAGTCGAAGTTTCCTCGACTAGTCGAGCAGGGGCCTTGACTAGTCCTTCAGGAGCTAGGACTAGTCCTGCGAAAGCCATGGCTAGTCGAGCATTAGCCAAGACTTGTTGAGGATCACAGAAATTTACTTCAAAACTTTAATTCTCTTCATTCTTGACTTGGTTTTCGTGGATCTTTGACATGTGAATTCTTCATTCTTGGTTGTCTAAGATCCAATCCTTGGCTTGGTGATTCTTGAGCGTTAAATCCATGCTTTTAGCATCCTTTTCAATCCAAGCTCTTAAATTCACCTTGCAACACAAACATGATTAAAATAGAACATTAAGCATTATCATGTTCATAAAACCAAGTAATAAATGGGGTCTAATATGCAATATTTGACCCTCAACAATAGCCACATGGGATGACACCGAAGACTCAAATTCAGAATCTAACGAGTCTGAAAGTGATGGAGACAAAAAGTCATTGAAAATACTCATGGCCTCCACCACCACTGTCATTCCCAATCTAAAAGACACTGAGGAGATAGATGAGCAAGAAATTAAAAATGCATCCTCCTCAAATGAAGAAGAAGAAGAAGAAAGCATACAGATACATATGATCAACTATATATTCATAGCATCAATGTCCTCAAAAAGCTTGGCATTGTTTAAAATAAAAACAAGCAATTACGAAAAGATCTTAATAAAGCATTAGCCATAAACACTCAGTTGATCAATGATCTTCAACAATACCATGTCAATAATGACAAGCTTGAAAGGACAACAACACGTCATATTTCAGAAATAAAAGAGTTGAACAAATAGATTAATCATTTAAAATATGAAAATGACAAACTGAAATAAAAAAACTCGCATCTAATCTCTAAGTATCATAAATTGAAAATAGACGTAGAGAAATCAAAACATTCAGTCAAACTCAATCATAGGTTTTCCCAGAGTAATGAAAAATTAGAAAAACTTCTAGGAATGGGAAGAAATCTTAGGGATAAGAGAGGCTTAGGTTATGAACCATGCAAATCAAGCCCCTCTCTTGCACCTCCTGTGACTAAGAAATGTGTTGCTTCTGGAAGTAACACGAAAAACACTCATATCCACCATGCATGTGGAGATTTGGGACATTACAAATTTGAATGTCTTGTTTTTAGTCGATCCCACTCCACTTTCGGGTTGAACTATACAGGTAAATTCAAAACAACTGGGAAAATAGTGCAAAAGTCAAAGAGTCCTTTAAAGAACATATCAAATGAAGGAAGGAAATATCCCACTCCACCTAAGATGACTAAAAGGATGGAGGAACTGCTAAATCAGGTAGCTTAACTGAATCAGAAGACTAAAGAATTGATAAAACAAGGAAATCTACCTCAGTTACACGACAAATCCAAAGCATCCATGAACTATCAACCTCAAGGAGAAAATAAAAAGAAAACATCATCTCCAAAGAGGATGATAACCAAATGGGTGATAAAAAATAAGAACAACCGCCTTGTAATTCATACCGCACTTAAAGCAGACAATAGTTCTAAATGGTATCTTAATAGCAGTTGCTCTAGACATATGACATGTGACCGGACCCACTTTTATGACTACTTAGAATTTGACGGTGGGTCAGTCACATTTGAAAATGGGAGCTCCACCAAGATAGTTGGATGTGGGACAATAATGGGCCTGGTTTGCCCAAAATTGAGGATGTTCTTTACATAAAGGGATTAAAGCACAATATCCTAAGTATTTCTCAGATTTGTGACAAAGAACACTCAGTCACATTCTCCAAAGATATGTGCAAGATCTCAGACCTTGTATGTAAACTAATCATCAAAGGTCTTCGCACAAGTGATAACTGTTTTGTGATTGAAAGTAGAGGAGAAGATGTCTCATCCACAAAATGTCACATGGCTCTAGATGATGAGTCTAAGCCATGACATCAAAGACTCGGGCATGTCCACTACCGAAACTTAGCTAAACTGCACCATAACACCCTGAATTTCAAGGGCTGAGTAATGCTCGACTCCCGAATTCCCAGTTGCCACTTATGCATCACGAAGTTTCAAATGCGCATATCGTTCAATGATTTATAAGAAATAGAGGAATTTAAGTGGATAATACGACATAAACCATGACTAAATTACTGAATTTAAAGTGCAACAATATAAGATGAGTTTAACAAAATGAGATAATACACATAGATGTATGGGACTATGTCCTAGTAAGATGTCCAGTCCAAAAGATGTACACAAAATCCCCTTGCCCTGAGGCCCCATCACTAGTCTTAAGGCGGCCTATGGAGATCTGCCCATAAGCTGAAAATAAAAGAGCTCCTCCTCCATGTCTACACTCGCCCCATCCAACGCGTCGAGCTCCATGACACCTACATCTAAGATATGTTCTGGTTGGTGTTCTAAAACACCATCCCAAAGTGGGAGTGAGTGATCAACTCATTGGGTTCCATTAGTAATAAGTTACCCATGTTATCAATTTCATAGGAGAAATTAATGAAAACCATCTAAGCATAGAGTTCCTAGTGATTCTTATTAATGTGTAAGCATGTTATTATGATATGATGCATGCCCTCACCGTCCGACACTCCCTCAAGCGACACCATCTAACATTCGCATATATCCAATACTCCCTCAAGCGACACCATTTAAAGTCCACATATGTCCAACACTCCCTCAAGCGACACCATCTAACATTTGCATATGTCTAACACTCCCTCAGTACGACCTCAAATGTCGAGTCGCTAACCTAACTAATGTGATGTGATATAAATATGTTAGCAAGTATTTAGCTATGTTCATTCATCCAGCAGGTTGGGGAAACTAGGACACCCTAATGAAATCAATGCCCTAACCTGATCTCAAAGCCCAGGCAGTTGCGGCTGCATTGTGCCCACAATCCTTGATCCGTTTGGGTTTGTCACTCCCATGAAACACATAGGAAGGACAACTTTGTAAAGTAGGCTTGTTAGTGCACTTATTTGCACCCATGTTTTTCAATTATATGACTAGTTGTATCTTGTAGTCGGATGAGTTCTTGGCAAGTGAAGACCGGCGACACAACTGAATCAGAAGCAATAAAGCTATATTGAAGATAAAGAACTGCTTCTGCGATCTTAACCTTACAAATAGATGATCCCAACCCAAATAGGAATACCTACTTAGGTCATCTATTCTAAGCCAATCCTAAGTCCATATTTTATATCCTATAGTGTTGGCTTAGAAATATCTCAAGTTGCTGAATGATTAAAAGAACAAACAGGAAAAACTGTCCACTTTTGTTAGGAAGAAGGTGCCACCGAATGGCACCTTCAGTATCACCGAAGACACCTTCGGTGTTATGGAAGAGGCTTAAAACTGTCCAGCAACATCAAGACTATAATTTGGTATCACCAACTGGATAATTCGATAACACCGACTGCCACCGACGAACAATGTTCGATGCCATTGAAAGGGACTTATTTTGATCAGCAACTTGAGAAATTAATTTGGTACTACCGAATGGTATTTCGTTATCACCGAAGCAAGTTTGGTGATACTGAATATAACTTCGGTAGCACTGTAAACTAGCCATTTTATAGCCATTTTCTATTCGTTGGAAGCTTTTATCTATAAAAGCGGCTTATAGAAACTTGCAAAATTAGTGAAAATAGGCTCCATAAAGTCTCTAATGTATCTCAAGCTTATCCTAGCCCATTTAGACTCTATCCATATGAGTTCATGTTCTCTTCATTGTGATCCTTCACTCCTATGAGCATTTAAAGCTCCTATTTAATGAAGAACATGAACTCGTGCCTTCTCTAGAGTACAAAGACCAAACCAATAGGAATATCCTTGGTTCTTTGATACTCTAGAGTGTCCATAGGTTGAATTCCCTAGGAAATCCACTCATTATCCTAGATAGGAGGTTCAACCAACTCTCATAACCCTGGTCACCTTTTTAGGTACATCTTATGTAAGATTTTTTATTGTGAAGTTGAGCCAACAGGTAAATCCAAGCTACTCGATCAGGAGAGCATCAGGAAGCTAAGCATGAGAGCACGAAGATCTAGTAACCCAAGACAAGTTACAAGAGAAAACTCAATCCGACAAGTGTCATTATAAGAGTTCAAAAGGTTAGTCTCTTTCCTCGTGTAGGATTTAAGTTAAGAGTTATCAACAAACTTGTTTAGGTTCCTTGTGTGGGACCTTGGCCGGTGGGCCTAAAAGTAGGTTCCTTGTGTGAGACCTTGGCTAGTAGGCCTAAAAGTAGGTGCCTTGTGTGGGACCTTGGCCAGTGGGCCTAAACGGTCGGTGCCTAGTGTGGGACCTTGGTCGGTGGCCCTAAACATGGGTTATAGGTGTAGGACCTTTGCTCTTGTAGAGACCATAAATTGTGTCCTTAGTGTAGGACTGTAAAGGTTATTGGTGAACCTATTTAAAATCATTAATAATGAAATCCTGTGTACTCTGGGATTGAGTGTGGATGTCGGGAGTGGAGTAGGCATGTAGCCGAACCACTATAAATACTTATGTTTGGAATTGTCATTTGCGTATCTGTTTAATCATGCCTATATATGTTTGAATATTTTAACTTATCATACATGATTGAATGAATGCTATGGATTGATAGGAAGCATATTCCACACACAAGCTCACAACATTAGGCTAGTCGTTATATTCTACATATTCTTTATAGCCTTTGTGATTAGAACCTTTAACTGGCTTGGAAGCCATTAGAGTTATTTTGCGTAACTTGGTTAAAATTAAATGATTATTTAAGTTACACAATTAGGACTTTAAATAGGTAAAAATAATTGAAAAGTCCTATTCACCCCCCTCTAGGACCTTAGCTCAGATTGTTCTTCAGTATTAGTGGTGTAAATCGTAATTTCAATTGGTATCAAAGCGAGGTTCCTCTGAAAAGGTCTAACAACGTAGAGGAAGATCTTGTCTGAAGAAATAATTATGAGCAAAGTAGAGGGACCATCTATCTCACAACCATCTATCTTTAATGGTACAAACTATGCATACTAGAAGGCTAGAATGATATATTTTCTCCAGGCCTTTGATGATGATGTTTGAGAGATTGTTGAAAATGGATATATTGCACAAATGGAACAAGTTGTTCTCGAGGATGGCACAATAATCACTAAACCAAAACCAAAGGTCAAATGGACCCAATATGACAAAGAGATGAGGATGTGTGAAGCTAAAGCCATGAATGCAATTTAATGCGAAGTTTCATAAGAAGTATTTCAGGAAATAAGTATGTGTTCTAACTCCAAGGCAGCATGGGAGTTATTAAAAATAAAAGGAACTAATACAGTAAAAATGTTAAGGCTTCAGCTTCTAACATCCCAGTTTGAACACATAAAGATGAAAGAAGATGAGACGTTTATGGAGTTTTTCACAAGATTAAATGGCATATGCAACTCCATGGGAGGACTTGGAGAAAGAATTCTGGTACCCAAAATATGTAGAAAAATTCTGAGATCCTTACTGGAATGTTATAACTCTAAGGTCACCACGATAGAAGAGTGTAGGAATATAGAAGAAATGAAAGTAGAAGAACTGGTAGGTTCCCTGCAAACCTTTGAACTACATTTAAAACCTTCTACAGCAGTAAAAAACAATGCACTCAAAATTACCAAAAACATGAATGTAATTGAGGAAGAAGAAAATGAGGATGAAGATGATGATAAGGAAGTAGCGCTGTTGGCCTAACGATTCAAAAAATTCTTCAACAAAAACCATGGGAGACCATACACTAACAAAGGAGTTCAACTGGATCACAAACGTCAAATAGGTAAAACCTTTAGGAAGTCCAAAGAACTCTAACGCTATAATTGCCAAAAGTATAGACATATATCCATTGAGTGTCCATCTAAGAAATCAAAAGAAAAATCTATGGCAACTGCATGGGATGACAAAGATGAATCCAATTCTAAAAAAGTGAATCCGAAAGTGAAGATGACCAAAAGTCATTAAAAATACTTATGGCATCTACAACTATAGTCCTTCCCAATTTGAAAAACAAAATAGAAGAAAAACACATAAATATAAAGGATGAGAGCCAAGTGTGTTGTTTTTTGGCTCCCATCATATATCCTTTCAAAAATACTGAAAAGTAACCCTAGAGGTCGACTTAAGCTAAATTTGTTACATCTGAGGACATGCCTCTCATATGAACATTAGAGTCAAATCAAAGGACTAAGCCTATTAATTGGCCGAACTGATAAATTTGAGAATTCCTGGCCTCTAAATATTTTTGGTGAATTCATGCTAATCATTTCATTAAAACAATGTATATTAGGAAACTTATGTAGAAAATTCTGAATCTCAAGGATATTTCAGTAACACCGAACCTACTGTCGGTGTTAATAAAATCGAGCCACATCAAATTACTTAAAACCCTCATTGCTCACTTCTGTTTAGACTGTGACTTTTCGTGTTTCTTCCCAAGTCCGGTTGGAGGGCTGTACAAAGCAAAAAAACCAAGGTACTTTCTAGTGCTTTCTCAATACATCTAAAAATAGGTTCATTTGTCTTAGGTTTGTCTTCTCTTGATAGGTCCTTCCTTCATTTCACTTCATTTTTCTAAATGGAGTCATCACCGCCTAGAGAAAACAGATCTAAGAGGAAGCATGACACTGAAGGTTCAACCGGAACTTGGCAAAAACTTTGCGTTCCAAAGCATGGACGATCTTCTAACCAATCATCTAGACCTTCATCTTCTTCAAACCCTGATTCTATCAGTCCCATTGTAGCTAGATTTTTGAAGAGAAGAATTGTATGTGAAAGAAAAGTAAATGTGAAATGTCTTGAAAAATTTAAAGTACAGGAAATTTTTTCACAACAAGGATGGCTGCAAGTTTTGTCATTTGGAGGGCCAGTGAACGAAATCTTAATTCGATCATTCTTATCTCATTGCTCTCTATCCAAGGGTCTCGAAGTTAACTGCGATGGTTGTATAGTCAAAATCACCCCATATCGCATTTCAAACCCTATAGGAATACTATTGCGCTCCAAACAACCCACTGAATTAAACCTACCCACAAAAGCAAAAAGAGCTGTTTGGATAAAATTTTTGTGCAATGGGAAGAATGTCCATTGGCATCATGAGAACGCACTACGGGCCACAAATATGTCAAATGATTATCGTATACTACATTTGATTTGCATTTCCAACATCTATCCTAGATATGGAAATCATACTAAGCTTACACCATTCATGGTGGAGACCTTATATCATATCAGTAAAGGGGAACCATTGTGTCTACCTACCTTGATATACGATGAAATAATTTCAAGTCTTGAGTCTAACTTCACAGCAATACCTTTCAGTAATTTGTTGTGCAAGCTAGCCCATCAATGTGGATTTAGGGTGCCTGAAGGAGAATCCATATCAGCCCCAGAAGTCAATGAGAATAGCATCAGGAAAATGAATCTCTCTTCTATGAATGAAACTGATGTTCCAATATCGATAGAAGAAGAGCTTTCGGGGAAGGAAGATGAAATGGTTAAAGAAGGCCTAGATACCCATTCACCAACCTCAACTCCTACAATTTCTACTCCTCAGAAGAATGCTCTCATGTAACTTTTGGCGGATCAATCAAAACTCGGTGAGATGATGAAGTCAATGGAAGAAAAGCTCCTAATGAAGATACTGTTGATAGATCTTCTTAAGATTTACTATGTATTAGGACTATTTTTGTTGTGTGTATTTTCTTTCGTTTTTTTTACTGGATACTTATTTTAGTATATTGATGCTTCAATTCTTCATTTCCTTGATAACTGATTTTCTAAGGAAATTAGATGTCTCCAACCCTTTCTTTTTGTTTTGTGTTTGGTATACTTACAGCTGAAAACTTATTTTGGAAGATAAATTTATTTGTAGTTGCATATGTGTACTTTAATTCCTGCAGAAATAGTTCATCTGCTTCTCTTAGTATATCTGAAAAATATGAAATATCATATGCATACTGTTAAGCTTTGTTAATATCCCTCCATTAATATTTCCAATATATGATCATAGCACAACAATGGTTAAAGAAAAAGGCAAGGCTCCTGCAAAAGGAGAACACTCCAGTAGACGAACTAACATTTTTCGCTCTCCTTATTCCAACCCTGCTGAAATGGATATGTCAAACAAAACAATCTTTGACAAATTGATCAGATCCCTACTCATTGATCCATATGGGATTGATCTCTACTTAGGATAGATTAGGTGGGACAACTTACTATACTTTGGAGGAAAGGTTCTGTAAGACCCATGTCCTAGTCCGTACCGTTCCATTAGCTTCTGCAATCCTTCCGGTTGAATTCCGGCAACCTTCGCACCATATCCGACGATTGTGCGTGATCCTAAGTCGAGTCCCGCTTGTCAAAGTCGGCTCGAACCGAAACTTGTATCATAGCGACCGTGCCGTCGCCGCGGTTCCAACGCCGTAACTTGTGTACCGAACCGATACCCAGACCAGGAGATGTGGACCTGCGTTCATTCCGAAGAAACACCGCGCGTTGCAGATTTCGAAGGAATCTCTACGAAATGTCTCATCAATCAATCAATCACTCATGTCAAGTACAAGTCAAGTCACACCTTACCCAAGTACAACAACCCATCCCTCTTTCTCCACAAAGTCAACTCTCTCTCTTCACCCATTCCTCTTTTCCCAAAATTTCAACCCAACCCATACTTTTCCTTACATCACCCATCACACCTCACCCATCCATATCACTCCCATCATCTCTCTCTCCCTCTCTCTCATTTCTCAAATCTCCTAAGCAACATCCCACGTCCAAGCTTCTTCTCTCCCAAACATCAAGTGTGGCCCACCCTCTCATCTCTTATCCACACCATCAATCTCCCATCAACCTCCATCAAAAGGTAAGCTAAGGAGCATTGGAGTCTAAGGGACCAAGAAGAAGGAAGATAAGGTGGGTGATTTACCGTTATTTTTGATTTTAGGGCCCACTTGTTGGTGGAACCCATTTGGATGTATGTGATTTAATCAAGAGGGGCCCATAGTGGCGGGGTCCTCTATCTCACCATATATTTTCTCTCTCTCTCTCTCTCTCTCTCTCTCTCTCTCTCTTTCTTTGTGATGGTGTAGATCCCACCAATATGTGTTATATCTACCCATCCATCTACGTTAGATGGTGTGGCCCATCCTATTGTAGGTGATGATCCACACCATCCACTGTTTGGATGGACCCAATACATCCTCTTTTCTATATATTATATTTTATATAATATATATATGATATATATAATATATATGTATTGTATATATATAATATAAAATATATATTATATGTATATATATGTATACATATATGTGGGCCACGTCCAAGTGGGACCCACCACAATTCTTGTGTTGTATGTGGATCGTCCAGCGTCCCTAGATGCTGGACGTGGAGTGGTAAACAGAGAAGTATGAACCGATGCTGGTCCATACGCCAGCTTAAAAAAAAAAATATATATATATATAATAATTATTTTTTTGGGCACTCATGTAGGCCCCACCTGGATGTATGTATAAGATCCAAGCCATCCATCCTCTTCCTCAGATCATTTTAGGCGTTGAACCGAAAAATGAGGTTGATCTGGTTTTCTGGCAGGCCATGGTATTGGAAACAGTGTTCCTACCTTCTATTTACTCCCTAATGCTCCTGTATATCAAAAACAGCTCAATATTGGACTCTATGGGTTTGTATCGAGCCACAGGGACCAATGGCTGGAATGGATCTTGCTGATGTGGGCCCCATCTACTAAAAATCACAGAAAAATATAAAAATTAAAAAAACATAGACAGCAGCAGCTGTTGCTATCAGAAGCACGCGCAAGCATTGCCTGCGGCGCTTGCAGATGAGGCAGGCCTCACGGCCCTAGCCGTGGGCCCCACCTTGATGTGTTTCGGCCATCAACACCATGCATTTGATGGGTCCCCTTTGTCCATGGGACGTCTCCAAAAATCAGCCGTAAACGGAACTCAGGTGGGCCATACCATCTAAAATCATGTGAAGACATGCCTAAAACATATAAAATCGCTTGGTGGGGCCTACCTGAGTTTTGGATGTTGCTGAAATTTGGTCTGGACCGTCAGTCCAGTGGGATACACTAAATGGGTGGGCTAGATCTGTGGTCCACATCACGGTGGGCCCCAGCTTTGGGTGGCCTCGTCAACAGTTTGAATGGCAAATGAACATTACCGTGGGCCCTGGTCCACGTGACCTTATAAACAGATAGGATGACAGATAAATATCACGGTGGGCCCAAGGTCCTTGTGACCTCATGAACAGGTTGTATGGTAAACAAGCATCACTGTGGGCCCTACCCCCCCTCTTGGTCCACGTGACCTTATGAACGGTTAGATGGCAAATAAATAGTACAGTGGACCCCGGTCCACGTGACCTTATCAATAGGTTGGGTGAGAAATTAACATCACTGTGGCCCCCAAGTCTGAGAGACCTTATCAATGGGCTGGATGGAATATAAACATTATGGTGAGCCCCATATGAGACCCACTAAGGCATGAATCGTAATCTACACTTCCCTTTATTGTGGGCCTCACCATAAGGTATGTATTTCATCTATGCCAACCATCCTTTCCATCCCACATAGGACCCACCATGATGCATGTGTTTCATCCAAGCCGGCCAATCATTTGGGAAATTATTTTTAAGGCCATGTGATGAGGCCCATCTTGACATATTTATGGGCCATTCATTAAGGACCACTTTGAATTGTATAAGGCTCATTGTTGAGGCCCATCTTGATATGTTAGTAGTCCTTGTTAAGGCCCACCTTGATATGTACATACGAGACCCATGTATGAGGCCCATTTGATGTACTGGAGGCCCATTGGTCAAGGCCCAATAGGACGTACATAAGGGCCATTGTAGTGTAATTTTCACCATGGTATATGTGTTGATTTTGTAGTGGGCTATACCTTGGGAGCAATGATGGTTTGACGTCCACATTGAATGGATAATGTTGGTTAAATGTCCACATTATAACTCTCCCTAAGGCCCACTGATAGGCCCATACTTGTAGTAAGTAGGCCGTCTAGGCCCTTCTCCGTTATACACAGAGCCCATTTCTTTATACATGTTTAGTATAGATCCATGATTCATGATCATTCGCATCATATGTATGCCTGATGTGAGGAGTGATTGATCATAGCAAATGCCTTCGGGCGGACTGTTTATGGGCTCCGTGATAGGCGGAGTTACCCCATATAAGTGCATGGTACACGTAGGACTGTTGCATGACTGATAGTGTGACTCATGCACTTGCATTTATGTGATTGTAGTTACTGTATGCCCTAGCGACATCAGGGCCATAGCCTCCACAGACACATCGTGGATGGCAGGATTGGATACCAAAAATATTTGGTTCTAGCATACGGGCGCCACAGATGTCCCTGGGTGAAAATTCCTAAACCCGATGGTACCAGAGGATGACTCCAACGTCGAGACCGAGTGGATATACGAGCGCACGAGGGCCATATACCAGTAGGCCGCGTCTCCCACTATGTCGTGGTCGGTTGAAAAGGGGTGTGACCTTACCCGCCTGAGTGAGGGGGCAATTTCTAGGTTGAGTTTGACCAGCTTGAGGAATCGGTCTGCTATCGACGAGCCAGGCCCGATATTGGCAGGCAGATAGTGAGGTCTCTTCCACCCTCCCAGTTGTGCGTCCGGATAAGGGCGGCAAGCTGGCATAGAGTGTACTTGACCTCGGTGATTATTCATACTGAGAACCGCAATGATTTGATGCTGTAGTGAGGAGCTGCATTGATATGTGGATGAGGATTGACATGCTTGACTTGCATTCTGCATCGCATGGCTTTGATGTGGCCTATCGCATTCATGTTTTGCATGGCCTTAGTATGACTGATTGCATACATGTGTCCATCAGCATGATCCCGTAATTTTCTGACCTTGCATCCTGATCATGCTCATATTGCGCACACACTTACACCACCCTCTAAGCTTTCTATAAGCTTATGCACGATTGATGCGTGCAGGTGACGCTAGGTCGCAGCCGTAGCGTAGCAGCAGCAGGAGTGTGCGATCGAGCCTTTTTAGTTTTTGTTACTCACATTATCTTGTATTTCCCTTCAGACGCATTGTACTTAAAGTTTTTGATCATAGTGGATTTTGTGATGGTGGTCTTGTGTTTATTGTTCGTGGGTTATGCTTTTGGTTATGCTCATTACAATTGAACTGATGATTTGAAACCCTCCTTGTAGCATCCCAGGATCGGAACCTGGTGTATAGGTGCAGGGAGCCGAGAATGGGGTATTACAGAGGCTGTCGACGCCAGATTCGGCGATCGAGAATTTTGTGAGCCCGGTTTCTGAGTTTGGGGCGTGACAGGTTCAGTACGACCTCATTAATCAATTCTTAAATTCTTGTCATCACACTCATGATGATCCTCCATCAATCAACATTAACTTCATGAACCAAACCAAGGAGGTCACTCCTTTGGTGCCGAGTCAACTGTTGCACCTCAGAGTAACACAAACTCCTCCAACTGATCGTTCTCTCAATCATCTTGGAGTTTGGGGTGAAATGACTAGAGTATTGTGCAATGGTGCCACAATTCCCCGGAACAAAAGAAACTTCCTTTCATCATCGCATTTGGACTCAATCACGAAAGTATAACACAACATTCTAAGTACAAATGCATATCCATGCGAAGTCTCTGGAGATATAATCTCTCCATTTGTTCTAAATATCATGTATGACATCTTTCAGGGGATTGAAATATGCCTACCAACCCTTATCTTGAAACAATTGATCCTAGTTGTCAAGGGTGTTCATTGTACTAGCCTTCCCTTTCCAAGTGTTATCTGCAAACTCTCAAAATTCCTTGGTCTGCCATCTACTCATGATACGGTATATCCTGCTGTGTGCTTTACCAAGGAAACTTTAATTCAACTAAATGTGTTTGCAACTATATTTGAGGAGAATCAGGAATACAGGAGCAGTGAAGAAGCTTAAGACACTCCATGGCCACTGGCTGGGACTCTTGTCGCACCCCAGTGCCTGCACCAAGTCCACTATCTGTTAGCACTGGGCG